>NW_006360828.1:0-686 GCF_000327345.1 Myotis davidii
TGCCTTTTTGGCTATTTTATAATCATATGTGACATCTGAGAGAAGCAGGTTCATCTTAGGCTTCATCTTTAGGAAACAGAACTTTTAGTGATAGTTTTAGGATTACGTTTGATAGCAAATGTCAGGAAATCCAATTATCAGCAACTTAAAAATATAGAGGTTCATTTCTTGCCCATATAAAAGTATAATTATTGTACTTTTTCTATTGTGCTCTTCTGAAATTTTTCATAGCTGGCTACTAGTTTATGATCCAATACACTTCTCAATCCCCAGCCACCACGTTGCATCCTGTACACAATGAAGATGAAAAAGGAAGCAGAAGGTCAAGCCCCCACCCTTTAAGGATGTCCTCTAGACATGTTATGTCTCCTAGTAGTTGCACACACTACTTATTTCCCTTATATGCCCCATTGGTGGAACTTAATCACTGCATCTAGTTTCAAGGGAGTACGTAATTGTAGTTATTATTCCAGGGGACCATGTGCTATAGTAATACGTTATTATTGTAGAAGGAAAAATTCCCAGGTATGAGTAGAACTAGAAATCTTAACAACTGCCAATGATTTCATAGTCTTTGACTTATGGGAAAAGAGCCTTAGAAAGGCAAATAATTATTTAAGAAAAGTGTGATGGGAGATTGAAAACTGAGTAGCAAAAGAGGAAGGAAGGGAGGGAGGGAGGGAGGG
>NW_006360829.1:0-686 GCF_000327345.1 Myotis davidii
TCTTTCTGTTTTATTCCTATGTTCCAAAGATATACTAGTAGACAGGGTAATGGGAAAAATTCAGTGGTTCTGTTGGAATAAATTGCCCTCAGATTAAATAAACTATGCCCCAGGTTAATTATCTGCTAAATCCTTGATCCTAGAGAATACAAATATCAGATTCTGACCTGTTAAGCAATTATCTTTAACCAAATGAAAACCGGTATTATATTAGTATTAGACAAAGTACACTTGCAGGCAACAGGTACTGGTAGAGATAAAGAGATTTTGTAATGATATTTATAATTATGCAAGTGAACACAATAAAACCACATAGAAGAAGCTCTCAGATGTGTTTTGCCATACGCAAAAGGATATATAAGGTATAATTCTATTTGCATCAAATTCAAAAATAGGATAGTGGTTAACTTGGGGAAGGAAGTAGTAGTTTGAGGGTCTGAGGAGAGGTTTTTACTGTGTGGTTAATGTTTTATTTCATAACCTTTGTACCAGTTACCCAGGACTGTTTACTTTCTGGTAATTCATTGAGCTTGTACATTAAGAATTTGTGCATTTATCTGTGTGTTCTACTTCATTTATGTTTCATTTTGAAAACTGGTTGTAATTGAACGAGGTGCTATAATCCATTCTCCTTTTCATTTTTATTAAATGTTTTGGGGTGACACTGGTTAACAATATTATACAAG
>NW_006360830.1:0-686 GCF_000327345.1 Myotis davidii
CCTAGGATGTTGAAAGGAATGAGAAAGGGATTTCATACACCGGCGAACTGGGAAATGTTGGATTCAAATTCAACGAGTTTCTTTCTTGCAGGATTCCTTAAAGTTTTAAAAAATGATATGTTAATATGGATTGTGAGGTGAGAGCAAACAGTGTTTCTCAAACTTTTGTTTACCAGTATGTGCTAACATGTCCTTAGACACAGTTGGGGCAAAGCTTGCCTGCTAGTCATTTCCCTGGGTGGGTGCTGCTGCCTGTGGGGAAACTTGCCATGGGGCTGCCAGCAGGTGACTCTGCTGCAAGGTTCTTTATTTTCTTTGCTCTGGAATCAAGAGCCTCCCTTGATTGTGCCTCCCTGGGGACTAATATTCTCCTGCATTACATGGTTTGGGGAATGAAAACACTGCCAGCACAGCATCAATGTCCTCCATGCATTCAGAATCCACGGAGTGAGTAGTTATTGAGTGTGCTGCTGAGCACAGGGGTAGGGAGGTGAACAAGACAGTGGGGACCCCTGCTCTCCCCAGGCTCTCCTGTGGGGCATGGGGTGGAGATGATCAGCTAACAAGGCCAAGAAGACTGAGGGCTATGGGAGCACCAGGCCTCATTCAGAGGGATTCAGGGGCGGCTCCTGGGGGAAATGCTAGGGGAGATCGGAGAAGGAGAATGCTGGCGGGGGAAGCCAGGG
>NW_006360831.1:0-686 GCF_000327345.1 Myotis davidii
AAAAAAAAGAGGCAAAAGTTCACATGTATGGACTTACTTGGATTAATGAATAGTTCTGACCCCACTGGCCACCAGTCAGGAAGAACCAAATGTTCAGCATCTATAACAACCACATAATTTACATAACAATGACACAAATATCGTAAACTGCTGTTGAATGAGGAAATGTGTTGACATGTCTCATAAAGTCTGTAAGCCACAATGAATATCTTCAAAAATTATTCATATTGTCTTGCTTAACCAAGCTCTGAATCTCATGCACTTGATATTTAAAGACAAAATTCAAATGCAGTATATATCCTAAACATAAGTTATTTCTGTGGTAAGAGGAGACATAAAATTTACAAAATGCCCAGGTTTTCTTCCTTTCTTTAAAGTTAATGGGTATTCTCTCTAAATGTGTTAGGTCTGTAAAGATGTAAAATAGAAACCTTTATCCATATATACATGATTTTAGTTAAGCTAGTAGTAACTGGTGAGAAAGTCCAAACATAGAATTCCATTTTACATGTATATTTAACATCATATCTGATTGGAAGTCATAAACAGTAATCATTTTCTTACATGTCCACTTAGATATAAGTGTATGTAAGAGAAAACATTCTTTCATGCAAGAATGGAAAGCCTAGTCTTTTTTTCAATTACAGTTTTCATTTAATATTATTTTGTATTAGTTTCAGTTGTAC
>NW_006360832.1:0-686 GCF_000327345.1 Myotis davidii
GGTTGGGGATTTCCAATGCCAAGGGCATGGGGGGTTCTGGCTCGGGGTGATGATGTAACACTGCAGTCCTATCTACCACCTCCTAAGCGCCATACAGCCTTTCCAGTTTGGGATGACCTTCGAGTAGTCAGCCCGCTCTACCCGTGTCATGTAGATGTAATTGCTCCGCAAAACTGTAGGGCCTTCGAAGGTTTGGAGTCAGGCGCAGCATGCGCGTCCTCGGTAAGCAGTAGGACATAGGCATCGGTGGCAGACAGTTCTGGGTTCACGCCTTAGCTGTTGCTAGACCTCGGTGAACTCGTCTCCCCGTGTGTAGAACGGGGACCGGGACACTCCCTACCTCATAGGGCTGCTGGGATCACTCAGGAACTGTGTAAGCTTGCTCAGCACAGCCCTTGGCACCGACTCACACTCACATCAGCAGCTTGGCTGCTGTGACGGTGAGTCAGGAAAGCCACTGGCAGGTTTCACCGTGCAGATGTGTAATTGATCCGCGACGTAGAAAGGCAGGTGGGTCCATCAAGTCCTACGGAGATAAACCGCAGCAGGATCCAGGACCCCTCCCTCCTTGGCATGGATACCGGTGCTTCCTCTGCGTGGCTGGGGGAAGGAGAGAGGCGCTCTGTCTCTGAGGTTTCCCAGTCTGTGGAAGCCAAGGGAACGAAACCAAAGCAAAACTAAAAGAC
>NW_006360833.1:0-686 GCF_000327345.1 Myotis davidii
CCATCACTGTACTAGCATGACATAATAGTGATTTGAAAGATGTCTGGGTCAGACTACTTGGCAAAATTTCCACATCAGTGTGGGCAGTCTATCTCTCAAATTCATTTACCTGAGAGGGAAGAAGTCTATAGATTATTTAAGCCAGTCTTCTCTTGCATTTTTATTTTATACACAGCAAATCTAATCCTACCAAGCACAACTCAAGGCACACTTACACCAGGGTACCTACTTCCTCTTTCCCCAACTCCCCAATTGTATTACATATCAATTTTTAATTAACTCATTATCAATATTTGCATTATCATAACTATATAAATATTATCATTCTCTCTCCATGGCACACTATAGATGGGGGGTTTGTTTACTTCCTGTCTAAACACACTAATGCCTCTATGCAGAGTTGTCCATTGAATAGTCCTAATTATGGTGTTCTGTAAAAGAAACATAATATTGTTCCCTAAAAATCGCTGGGTCAGATTGTAGGTTCACCAGTGGAAATGACTAAGTGGTTATGAAAATAAAAACAAACAAACAAAAACCAAAGCAATAGACCTTCAGGATTTTAAACATCTCAGTAGTCCATGTGCCAGCCATGGTCCCTCTCTAAATAGTTAAGGCTGCCCACTCACTGAAAATTAATTTATCGTAAAGTATGTTTGAAGGTAATGGACTGGTATTTACAAAAA
>NW_006360834.1:0-686 GCF_000327345.1 Myotis davidii
CCCACAACCTGGGCATGTGCCCTTGACCAGACTGGGACAGTCTGCAGGCTGACTCTCTATACACTGAGCTAAACCGGCTAGGGACCTACCATCGTATTTTTGAAACATTAGGTCATGAAATCAGTTTAGTGGGTATAACTAGTCACGTTAAAATGAAATACAGTGGGAAAATAAAAATATGAGTACAAGAAAAAATGAGGATTACAAAGGGATCAGAAAGGTTTAAAATACCTTGCCTCTAGGTATGCAAGTTGGAAGGAGGACTGGATGAGCTATAGAAACTTTAAGCTCCCCTCTCACAATGTTCAAGCAGGCATTTGATCAACATTAGGGCAGGTAACACAGGCCACAGATTGAAAGAAAATATTTACAAAAGACTTATCTGAGGAAGGACTTTTAACCAAGATATAAAAATGATGTCTTAAAACTCAACAATAAGAAAACAATAACTCAATTTAAAAATAGGCCAAAGAGCGAACACATACCTCACCAAAAAAGATATTTAGGTAGTGAAAAGATGTTCAGCAGCATGTGTCATTAGGGAATTGAAAGCTAAAACAATAATAAAATACCACTACACATCTATTAAAATGGTTAAAATCCAAAACACAGACAACACCAAGTGCTGACAAGGATGTAGAGCAACAGGAGTATCATTCATTGCTGGTGGGAATGCAAAATGGTGC
>NW_006360835.1:0-685 GCF_000327345.1 Myotis davidii
CTAGGCCTCAGTCCCGTCAAGATAAATGAGATACCTCTGCCTCATGGGGTTGTTGAAACGATGGAATGAAATAATGTAGGGGAAGTGCTTAGCACTAAGCTTGGCATAGAGTCAGCATTTGTCACATGTTAGCTAGTAGTATTATTTTGGTTGGCTTTTATTTTGTTTGTTTTGATCATTTTCATACTTATTTTTTCTTGTTCATTAGCAAGAGTTTTTAGGAAGATCTGGAAAATGAGAAGCAACCAAACATGGGAAATGAGGAGCAGATCGCACTGAATTAGGCCTCAAAGGAGCGTTTACAACATTAGCAATGATCATGTTTTTGAAATACATTAACATTTAGGAAATTCAGGAAGTTGCCGTTGGTGCATTAACACTTTCCTTAAAAGGATACACAGACTTTTCATTTTTCCCTTACTTCACACAGACCTTTCCTTTCTTTAAGTAGCCAATGCAATTTTCAGATACTAAGGGCATTCCAGGACACTGCAGCTACCTATCATAGAGTGGGGAAGGCTCTGTCCTACCTGTTGGATAATTTACTCCCTAGCACACAGCTATACAAAGACCTAAGATGGCATGATGTTAAGATGAAGGCCAAGGCCCAAGGAGAACTATAAATGAAGCTTTAGAGAGACAAGGTCTATCCTCTAGGCCCGTGGTCGGCAAACTGTGGCTCGCG
>NW_006360836.1:0-686 GCF_000327345.1 Myotis davidii
TGTCCCCTTTGCTGTTGCACTTTTGAAATCCCAGTGAGTCAGGTGCTCCAGAAGAGGCACCTCAAACACCCTCTTACCTGTTCAATATCATCAACTTAGTAATGTGGCAACCTACACGTCTATGAAGCAGATATTCTCCTGAGACACGCACACTGGCTTAGAGAGGACTCCTGTAGTGAATGTGAGCCCTCCAATATAACTCAGACACAGAGAGTATAAATTAGGCTAGTCAATAGAGTCAGAACTAAGTCTAGGCTGTACCCTAACTCATAAATTACATTTCAATTTATTTAGGCTGAGAAGAAAGGAATTAAACTAGCTGGCCTGTGATTCATTTCTCTCAAGATTATAGACGAATATCCCAGCAGAAAACGAGCAAGCAGTAGATGTGGTGTCATCTCCTTGTAAACATACTGATGCCAGATATTTTAGTAGATAGATTAATGGTATTTACTAGAAAGATTGTACTAGCTATGGATTTCTATTAACAGAATGATTCTAATGTATCATTGCTTATAGTAAACAAATCTAGAATCTCTGGATTTATAAGGCATGTCTCTCTGGAGAATATCACGTAACTTACGCAGCCCCCTGGGATGTAAATGAAAGTGTTCTCTCCAGTGTAAGATTGTTCACACACTTCATTTAGAGAATGTATCTACCGAGTGAAAGCCTATGTCTGGTAT
>NW_006360837.1:0-686 GCF_000327345.1 Myotis davidii
GACTGCGGGGGCATAGTAAGTGCTACAGCACACTGAGATGGGGCTGCTGAGGCTAATCCTGAGTGCGATGCGGGGAGGGAGGGGTGTAGAGGGAAGGAAGGGAAAAGGTGGGGGCGGAAGACAGGACAACCCCCCCCACCCCCACCCCTTGTTTTAGGCTCTTGGGTTGCAAAGCATTCTGGGTACACAGTTTTAAGGGCATAGTGAGTAAAGGCTGGGAATATCTGTTCAACCAAATGACTAACCTTTCCTTCCTTCTTTTGAAGGTTTGTAACTTCAGACTAAAAAAATTATAAAATTGAATGTTTTCCTAATAAAGGGACACTGAAAAGAAAAGACTTTGGAAGGAAGAGAGAGTAGTCTTGTTACCATTTCAAATCTCATAAAAGCTTTGAAAAGTCAGAAATTTCCTGCTCAGATAAAAGGTTGAATCCGGAGGTTTGTAAACTGAGGAGTGAGAGGCGCATAGATGGTCCCCAGGCCTCGTGCCCATTGGAGCCACTTGCACTTGTATTTGGTGGCTATATTGTCATTCCCTGGAAAATGTTATTTGAGGAAAGGATTTTGCTGATGATGCCTGGGAACTTCTGAATTAGACCAACCTAAGTATTGTTATGGGGAATTTTTATTTATTTTGAAAAATTATTTAAATAGGTAATATGTGTGCAAGGCTCAGTAAAAAAAAA
>NW_006360838.1:0-686 GCF_000327345.1 Myotis davidii
TTAGCATATTATGCTTTTATTATTATAGAGAGTCTCTTCATTTGTTTAGGTGTTGTTGAAGGTTGTTTTCATGTTACAATGGTGGAATTGAATAGTTGTGACAAAGGCCATAGAGCCAGAAAAGCTAAAAATATTTGTTGCCTGGTTCTTTACAGAAAAAGTTTGCTGCCTCCTGCTCTAAAGCATTAAATAACAATGGATTTTAGTATTAAAAACCTGTAATACAAGTCAGTGGGAAATTGCCCTTGAGCGTCTTTCTTACAATTCTTTCACACAAGGAGAAATAAAATATTTTTATTTGCTTTGTATTAAACTACCATCACAAAAATTACCTTGATCAACATATGAACAAATATGCTAAATAAACTAATACCCCAAACAAGTGAACATAATTTTTATAAGCATAATTGGTATTTATTTCCTACATGATGTCATCTCATAAAGTCTTTTGTTACATTTGGTGAGTTCTAAAATTCTTGAGAGAAATCATACTATTTTCATTTTCAATTTTTTCCTAGAGATCAACTAAGAACTGCTCATCTGAATATACTACCTGATATTTTTTCAGTGACTAGCTTTCCTTAGAATGAATTTACTTAAAATTCACTTCTTCAAATGAATTTTCTTAAATATTGCAGCAGTGCATTTACTATTAAAAGTGGCACTGCCCTAGTCGGTTTGGCTCA
>NW_006360839.1:0-686 GCF_000327345.1 Myotis davidii
TTTAGAGCAGTTTTAGGTTCACAGCAAAATTGATTCAAAGGTAGAGAGATTTCTCATACACCATGTGCCCCCATACTTGTATAGCTTCCCATTATAAACATCCCCCACCAGAAAGGTACATTTGTTGCAATCAATGAAGCTATACTGACACATCATAATCCCCCAAAGTACACAGTTTAGTTGACCTTAGGGGTCACTCTTGGTCTATATTCTATAGACATGGACAAATGTATAATGACGTGTCTGTCATTGTGGTATCTTATCAAGTATTTCCCACATCCCTAAAAAGCCTCTGTCTTTTGCCTATTCATCCCTCCTAAACCCCAACTCTTGATGTTTTTACTCTCTCCATAATTGGACTCATATAGTATGAAGCCTTTTCAAATTGACTTTTTTAGTTAGTAATATGCATTTAAGTTTCATCTATGTCTTTTCATGTCTTGATAGCACATTTCTTTTTACCACTTCATAATGTTCCATTGTCTGGATGTACCCATTTATTTACCCATTCGCTGACTAAAGGACAACTTTGATGCTTTGAAGTTTTGGCAATTATGGATAAAGATGCTATAAACATCCATATGCAGGCTTTTGTGAGAACATAAATATTCAACTCCTTTGGATACCAAGGAGCACAATTGCTCAGTTGTATAGTAAGAATATGTTTAGTTTTGTAAGAAACCACC
>NW_006360840.1:0-686 GCF_000327345.1 Myotis davidii
AAATCCTTTGGTTGCTCAAGCAAGGATCATGATTTGCTTTTTTCATTCAACAAACATTTAAGAAACTGACTGGTAAGGTATTATATTTAGTAATGCAAATACAAAAATGAGATTTGAATTGTAGCAGTGGGGGAATGGAGGAAAAAACAAAAACAGATGACTACAATACCTAGTGATAAGTCCCATAGTGATGAAATGCACAGTGTACCACAGGAGCACATAGTGGAGGTAAATAACCTCCAAGTGGCATGAAGGGAACTGAGGAACACAGTCCTCTCAGAACAGTTAACGCATGGCTCAGCACTTAGTAGGTGCTCATTAAACATGCTTTAAATTAACTAATGAAAAATTAATAGACAAAAGCTAATGTAGATGCTGCATTTCTAGTTTGTGTCATAATTCTTGCTTTCTAAAACTCTTGAACCATAAAGCAATTTGGAGGTCAGGCAGTTTCCTTTTCAATATTTTAACTTTCTTTTCATGTCACCTTACAGTTGTTATGGTCATTGGACATTATACATTTTATACCAGCATTCAGAGCTAGCTTTATTAGGACACTTTACCTCCCTTCAAACTATTCATTACTTATAGGGGTGTGCCTCAGTTAAAATTGGCAGGGGTCGGGGGGCGGGATTGTCTGATACCCTAGCCTCTGCCCTGAATCTTCATCCCTCTGGATGACAACC
>NW_006360841.1:0-686 GCF_000327345.1 Myotis davidii
TTTTTTTTCCAATTCTCAGTTGTGGTTCTATAATTTGTCATCTATTTTCTTCAATACAATAAAAATTATAATCACCTATTGCTTCATAACCAATCACCAAAATTTAAAAACATATAGCATATTTCAGTCCTTTTCTTATATAAAGTAGATCACCACAATTGAAAAGCTTAAAACAATGCACATTTATTATATTATAATTTCCACGGGTCAGGTAGCCTGGGCATGGCTTACATGGGTCCTCTGCTCAGAGCCTCACAGAAGAGGAGCTTGAAGTCCTCTTCCAAACTCAGGTGGTTGTTGGCAGATTTAGTTCCTTGTGGTTATAGGACTGAGATTGTATTTTCTAACTGGCTGTCAACAGAGATTGCTTTCAGTTCCTATAACTAGACTACATTCCTTGCCACGCAGCCCTCTTGCAAGCCCTCTCAAAAGATACCAGCTTATTTCTTTAAACCCAGGGAGGTGGGGGGTGGGAGGAAATCTCTTGGTCCTGTCTGCTAAGATGGATTGTTTTTTTGTATAATATAATGTGAGCATGGGAGAGACATCCCATTATCTTTGCTGAATTCTATTGAGTAGAGGCAAGTCACAGTTCTGCTCACACTCAAGAGGAGAGGATTCTACATGGATGTGACTTGCTGAGAGTCACCTTTGGGTGCATCTGTCACAACCTATTTATCTTAACA
>NW_006360842.1:0-686 GCF_000327345.1 Myotis davidii
AAAAAAAATTAATGGTTTAGGTCATTACTGTTATCTTAACAGTTTGATTACATATCTTCAGCTGATAAGTTGTCTCAAATAGAGATCCAGTATTATAGAGTTAGGGGGGAAATCCCTTTGTAAAAATTCTCTACCACTATCTCCATAATCTCTACTTCACTGAGTTTCATCCAAGTGCGAAAATGAAAAATTATAACCTGCCAAGCATCAGTGGCAGAGTGAAATGAAAAAATTGCAAGTTAATAACAGTGATGCCTCAAAAAAATTTCCTGGCCAATTTAACATTGCTTCATCCAAGGTCACTTCTCAGAGCTGATTATTTTTAGTAATTTGCACATGAGACCTTTCTACCTTGGCCATGGTTAGTGGAGATCAAGAAACCACCAGAGAAGGTTTAAGACTCCAGTTATCTATTTTTCTCAAATAAGACACAAACCACTTTATTTTCTTAAGATCTAGCAGAAAACAATTTTAAAATAAATGAAACTTAAAGCCTGTGCTCCCTTATATGGGAGAGATAAAGTTATTCTGATGTAAAACACCAGGGATAAGGATAGCAGAAGGACACTCTTTAGTAAGCCCTTAAATAGCATTTTTGTACAAAATAAACTCCCAGTTTCCTAGAATTTTAGTCTGATAATTAAAAATAAATCCATCATAGATTGTGTTTTATATAAACACTAGAG
>NW_006360843.1:0-686 GCF_000327345.1 Myotis davidii
TGGAGCAGGGATATGGAGAGACAGTGAGGGAAGCATGGGCATTGTTCTTCTAAATGTCACCTCTCCATACTCCCTGAGATATGCTACTAATACCACCCCCAATTTCCCAGTACTTGTCATAATATCCTCTGTAGCCTGATCAATGATATTTTCCTTTGTTATGCTGGTCTGGGCTATAATTTAAATGAGTGAGAATGGTATCACCATCTATAGGAGATTCCCTTTCTTCCCCGTCCATATTTTAATCCACTGAGATGGAACTGTGCACAATAGGAAAACTTTGCCTTTCTGTTTTAATGTCCCCTTAACAAGCCCTAGATTCTGTTAATTTTTGACAGAAAATAACTTCTGTCCTAACAATGGTGGACAACTAGAATTCCAATGAGCACACTTTCGGTGACTAGTGCTTATAAAATCATGTATCACGTCCTCTTATGACCTGTCATCAATGTGACATAATTTAATGTGACAGCTCCAATTTTAAGGACAGCAATTTGCACTTTGCTTTCAAACTCTCCAACTACAGTTATGCCAGGAAAGCTGGCTGGCCTCAATGAAGCAGACAAGTTGTCACCTTTAAATGACTGCAGAGTAGCGGAGGGTATCTCTAGAATTATTCCTTTAAAAAGCGATTAATCATCATTTCAAAAGGGTCCTCGGTGAAGTGCAACTGGAGACATTTTACT
>NW_006360844.1:0-686 GCF_000327345.1 Myotis davidii
ACACACACATATGTAATACTCTATACCCCCAAGCAATATTTAAGCTCCCCCTACATTTTTAAAGATCATACATAACATATACCTTAATATAATTTAAAATATGTACAGGTTTTATTTTTTTAGGTCAATGCGTGTAGCACACTTATCTGTTATAAAAAAGTAAAAAGTAATTTTTGAATAATTTTTAAAATCACCAGCATAGGGTTAACAGGAAGTTTGTCATAAATATTTCTGGAGCATAAAACCTAATAAGTCCAAATAAGAATGTTCAAAATGTCAATGCCATTTTTATGTGTACATAGTTTTATTGTCAAGTAGACTAAGCTATGGCACTCAAATGTTTAATCAATCACTAATCTTCATGGAGCTATAAAGCTATGTTGTCGATGTGGTTAACATGTATACTATACTCAGTTGACTTTAAATAAAGAAAATTGCCATCTATAATGTGGGTGATCCTTATCCTATAAGCTAGAAGGCTTGAAGGCAAAAACTGAGATTTTTCAAAGAAGAAATTTTGCCTTGAGTTTGCAGCATTAACTGCTGCCTAAGTTTCCTGCCTGCTGGCCTGCCCACTCCATCCTCCTCCTGAGAACTCTGATATACCATCCATCTTACCATTTAAACCTAATTTAGGCCTATAGTTTAATCATATCACACTAGTTTAGACTTAAAGCAATTTGGTA
>NW_006360845.1:0-686 GCF_000327345.1 Myotis davidii
AACTGCTTCTGAAATACAGCGGACATATTTAATAAGTAAACATTGAATAAGTGAGTAAGCGAATGACTGAGTGAATTCTGACTTTCCAAGCTATACACGTTTTCCTGAGGAGGGATCCAGGTTTTTCTGTCAATAATAATGAAGAAATTTCTCTTATGGGCTTCATATTGGAGCAAAACATTGTGTTTTACAATGTCCTGTAAAATATCCTGGAGGCATTCTTTAAAATTTGGTTACTTAAGTAGCTATTGTGCCAGTGCTTAAGTTTATCAGAAACAGACAATGAAACAGGATTGTTCCCTTATTTTAGGTACAGCATCTAAAGTTCAACCCTATAAACAGATGTAGTTTCCCAATAACTCCTGCATTATATCGTGTATAGCATCAGGAAAGATAAGACCAGCTTGAACTGGGATGACACTGTGGTTGTGACCATACATTTATATGTTTTTTTAACGATTCCATTTCCAGGCCTATGCCTAATCTGTTGGTATTCATCAACATTTTCCCACTGTTCACTATAACAGTTAAATTGTGGTATGAAGAGCTATATCCAGGGCTCTAAGTGTGTCCTTTCCACCATAAAATAGTATGGAACGTCCAGTACCATTTTTCTATCTCTAGTCCTTAGTGAACATACATTCTTAGACTGTGGTTTCTGTTTGTTTGTTTTTGTGGTTTTTTTT
>NW_006360846.1:0-686 GCF_000327345.1 Myotis davidii
TGCATATTAGGATTTTATTATATAGGATATGCTTAGATCTCGCATCAGAATTACTAGGTAATCTCCAGGGGTAGAACCCAGGCCTTTGTACTTTGAAGGGAAAAACCTCCGTAGGTAGGTTTTGGCACTGAAGCACAGGTATGCACGAAAACCACTGAGCTTTCATCGCACTAGTTCTGGCATTCATGGGAGATTCACTCTGTGCCAAGCACCCTCTGACAAATACAGTGAACTGCTATAGCCCTGAAGTTAAAAGGGGTTTTTAAAAATACAGATTGAAAATGTATGCCTGTATTTTATAGCTGTAATTTCTAACCAAGAAACTACCATTTTGCTGCTTTGATTAGCCTAGGATTAGCTGGCATATCAAGGATTGTTTCATTTTATGGCCTTAAAAGAAAGCCAATATATTCATGTGAAAGAAGACATGAATAGGTAAAAGATACTTTAAAATTATAGGTAAAATGTTTTGCTTTCTTTGTATAAAGGTCACAGATGATTTTCTAACTTAGTTCTTAATTCAGAAACTCAGGAGCTGCCATAAACTACCTTTTATTTTTCATGGCTAAAAAATATTCAGAAATGAGACAATGTTAGAAGATCATGCTTTTCATTCCAGGGCGATTTCTTATTAAGAAGTATTTATTATTGTACAAAATCGTGGTTGATAAATGCAGTTTCCAATG
>NW_006360847.1:0-686 GCF_000327345.1 Myotis davidii
TTCACTACTCAAAACCTGGTTGGTTACAGTGGCAGAAATTCTTTTTCATACACAAATATTCCCTTATGTTTTTTTACTTTTCATCTCTTTCCAAGTATTGTGTACTTACCTTAGGAAACTGTCTGTGAAATTTCAAAATAGTTCTCCAGAATAAAAGCAGTTTGGAAGGAGAGGTCAAGATGAGGCTATTTCCCCAGTAATTTTAAAATTAAATTAGGATATGATAACACTATATTCATGTATTCTCGAGTAGTGATTTTTATACTCCAGGGAGCCCAAAGAGGTGCTGTGAGGGCCTCGGTGGGAGGTAGACAAGGAGCAGCAGAGGCCTAGGGTGGATAGTGAGGCTCTGTAGGTTCCCAGGGAGAAGAATATTCGCCCTGAGGCAGGATGGTGGCAGCAATGAGAGCTGACCTTCAGTGAGTGCTTAGTGTATGCCAGGCACTGCCAAGGTGAAAGAACGTAGTTAGTTAGGAAGACATTACACATGCAAGCATTTCTGGTAAGAGTGAATGGCCCATATAATAAAAAGGGGAAAAGAGAAATAAAATTCTAACTCTAACTTTTAGTTTTGGGGCCTACATAACCTCAGAAACCTTTGTAAGATGGGCTAAATATAGTCATGTTACAAATACAAGAGCTTAATCGGAGGCCATAGTAATTTGTGTTTGCTTCTGGTTTATAAA
>NW_006360848.1:0-686 GCF_000327345.1 Myotis davidii
TTTCAGTTTCTGAATTGATTCTAAATTTATACATTTTCAAGAAAACAGGAGCTTTCAACATGACAATTTTCTAAAGCATTTCATGAAATGGACTGTCCTTTCTTACAAATGAGAAAACAATGCAACCATGAAAAAAATACACTAATTTTTTGTGAGGCACTGCAGTCTTTTTTTACTGATTTAAATAAATAGCATAAAGCTCAGTCACTTTACCTGGGAGACTCCTCATGCTGTATATCTCCTGGGACTCTGTAGTGGGATGCGGCTCAGTCTTGGACCACAGATCTATCTGTTTCAGCCTTAAGCCCAGATAATTCCCCATTGCAGCCACTCATGGTTATCACTTCAGCAGTTCTTCTCTCCTATCTTTTGTTCTCGCTACTTTTTTTTCTACCAAACCTTTCAGTTCTAACTTCTACTAAACAGAGTAAGTACTCTAGTTGCTAAACCTTTTCACACAATACTATTTTTACTTTTGTTCTTCCAGCTAAACCCCTTGTGAATAAAAATGCCAGTATTAAAAAAACACACAATTATACAATAAACTATGTGAGGTAATAAATAGGTTTAATGCTAAGTAATTTAGTTCCTTTCAGAATACTTGAATATTATAGTGAATCTTTTGGGGCTTTGTGGGTGGAGGGTGAAGGGAGCAGAGTGATGAATGAGTAGTTAATGATGTATTT
>NW_006360849.1:0-686 GCF_000327345.1 Myotis davidii
TTTTTTTTTAACTCCAAAGCCTGGGAGTTCTTTCCACTGTTTTATGATGCAAGATTCACAAGGGAATCAAATCCTGGAGAGTTGAAAGGTAGGGATAAAAATCAGTGTAAGAGCAGAAAGAATATAGATGCAGTGTGAGCAATTTGGAAGTATAAAAAGCAGACAGATGTCCTGAAATCATCTAGAAAGTTCAGAATTTGATGTTTTAAAAACACTGATGTGAGTACATGAGCTTGATTATAGGTTCAGGCCTGGGTTGGATAATAATTACAGTAAAACAAAAACTTGTTTTAGATGGTTCTCTATGTAGTTGAGCACCAGGAAGAAAAGGTGGCATTTATATCTGCATTTCCACCTTTCTTAGTTATGTTATGACAGAGGGAATGTAAAGCTATGGATCATATGCTTTAGCTAAAATAGCTATTATAGCAATTGTCTTTTCCTGAAACATAATTTAATTAATCACATTGTATTTTCTCAATATTGTTTTTCTTTTTTAAACAGAGGAGAAAAATGTATTTTCTCTCTACCTGAGTTCCTAGCTGAAACCTTCTGCAATAAAACACAGTTTAACAAGAAAAAATTGAACAAAAGTTTATTAACATGTATGCCTCAAGTACACACGGGAGATGTCCAGGAAAACTGAATAACTCCCTAGAAGTCCAGGCCACCATCTTAAATGTGAT
>NW_006360850.1:0-686 GCF_000327345.1 Myotis davidii
TCTGAAATCAATAAAAATAGATATTTTTAAAAAAGAAAATAAAAAAGTCAAAGACTACCTTTGAAAGATGAACAATAATTAAATATCTTCCTACACGTTTCAGGGCCTATGGGAATGATACACAGGGTGTATTGTAGAGGACCCGCTCAGGGATGATTTTTCAGGGGAATGAAGTAAATGGACATTCTGATGTAACTGCTTTTAATTTGACTTAATATGAATTTTAGTGATGAAGTCATTTAATTGCTAGCATCTCTACCATCCCAGCTTAGCTTTGAGACTTTAATATTAAAATGGATTCCAGCCAATTCTTAATGATCGGTTTATGCATGTTCCGATGAGAAGGGATTGGCTTCCTTACTTCCTGCAGGCTTTTCCCTGACACGCCGACTAGCTCCCGTTTTCCTTTTCAACACGAAACCTCCGTTCTTGAGAGTGTTTGGCCTCATTGCCTTGAGAAGTAATCCAGGAATGTTAATAATCTGACCTTTTGAGGCAGTCTTCATCCTACTTCCTATCAGGCTCACTAACCCTAGCACTTGTGTGTTTGCTTTGATGTTTCTGCTGTAAGGATTATACTTGTTATCTTACTCCCAAATATTGTGAAATACGATATCCCAGACTATAAATCAGATGGATTATCTATCCTTCTGTTAGCTAATGTGCACTAACAGAATACAGTCAGA
>NW_006360851.1:0-687 GCF_000327345.1 Myotis davidii
AAAAAATGCCAGTATTTTTTAATTCACTTTCAGATTTCTAATTTTGAAACCATGGCTAATAATAATGGTCTGAGAAGTAAATTACAGTCAAACTCAAACTCGAGATTCTTTGCTCCTTTGCACAGTGGTACACGGGATAATAATAATACTTGGTTCCTATTACGGTCATTTTAACTTTAACTTCTCCATCCCCAAGTAGATTATTAATTCCGTGAATGTAGGTTCTTTGCAATAAAGCACAGCCAGGTTAGACTCAACGAGGAGCTTCAAGAGGGGTTAGTAATATGTTGTGAAAGGGAGAGGATTTACCCTCTCTTCAGGAAGGTCACAGAGCTGTCATAAGAGTTTAAAAAAACAACAACAACCCAGAAACTATATATTAATCAACCATGTATATTCAGTTAATTCCAATATTCTTGTCCTAAGAATTTAATCTTAAGTGTAATAATGGCTGACATAGCACACCAAGTAATATCTGGTTACACCAAACCTGAGACATTCTCCAACCACAAAGAATGGAAAAAGACTATATAACATATCTACTTATATATGGACTGTGACTTAAAGAGTGCAGGGAATGACTGAAAAATCAATCATTGTTCTTTTGAGTTATAAATAACAATATAGTATTGGAACTTTACACAAGTCGTCACATAAATACAGATCTTGGTAAGTATGCTATATTTT
>NW_006360852.1:0-687 GCF_000327345.1 Myotis davidii
GCCCTTGGCAGAAAAAAGGTTCCCCATCTCTGATTGAAATAATCATTGCTATGGTGGTTTGTTTCCATAGTACTCTTTTTTTTTTTTTTCTTTTTCCCCCCATAGTACTCTTCATGTTGTCCTTTGGAAACACTTCTTTTAATAAACTGTCCTTGTGAACTAGCCTAGGAACCTAAACACCATTTTGAATATGAATTCTCTGGGAATGAATACAGAGCTTGGTACAGCTTGGCTGATAGATGGACTCTTGGCGTAGAGCCCGTTTGTAAGCGGGGCACTGGCTGTACAGGAGAGACGTTGGATCGCTGTGTGGGCTGGGAGGGAAATGCCTTCTGTTAACCAGCAATGCCACAGATTTGAACATTGCACATTTGTTTTGTGTAATCTTCCGTCTCACTGTGAGCGAAGAGCATGATTGAAGTGCTGCTGATTATGTGTAATGTTTATAGATTCCATTTCAGCGGAGCAGACGGCTATGTTCCGTATAGTTCTATCTTAATTCTAAATATGATTTTCATTGTCTCCCCTCTTTAGTCAGTAGCAGCAGAGCAGGGAAGTAATTTTACCTTGCAGTTCAGTAACTTTTAATTGCCTGTTCGTTTTCACTTGATTCTGAGAAAAATGGAGCTGCTGCCTGTGCAGTTTTGGTTGCCAGAACCTCGATGGTTACGCACTTAAGTGCTAAAA
>NW_006360853.1:0-686 GCF_000327345.1 Myotis davidii
TGACCTATAGTTTTTAAAATCTGTAAGATCATGTATTATAAGATTTGTCAACTTTTCTTTCTGGATATAGAATAGATTTTGGTTTGGTGTATATAGTACTTACCTCTTTATAACTCACCATTGTATCTCCCTTGAGACTTAAGAATTTTTGCCCAAGAACTATGGATTGTTGTTTCCTTGAAGTGGCATAAAATATACACTTGAGACTAAATGGCTGTTCTCTTTCACATTCTGCTATCAGTCATCTGAAAGGGAATGGATCAATGTTGAGTCAGTCTTACTTTTCTTTTGAATGTTTAAGTTGAACTCTCTGAAGACTTATAAGCCTTTAAAATTGTTAGCCTCAAACACCTATAATACCAAAGTGGGTTTATTTTGCCACTGTCAATATTTATTTGTTCCCAGGAACAAAAAGCAAGAGCCCCAATCCACACTTTTCAGAGGAACTGACTTATCAGAATAAATCCTTGGCTTTCCTGATATTGGATTCCAATTTATTAAATAAATAAACAACATCACAGTTAGATGCTTCTCAGAAGAAAATGTACAAGGCAATGGAGAAAATGAGTCATTTCGTGTGACCCATGTAAGTTTTTGAAATGTGTAAGCTATGTGAAATAACTAGCAATGAGAAGGTAAAATGTAGTATTGATATGGAATTTTTGGACTGGAATCTGGATTCTTTG
>NW_006360854.1:0-687 GCF_000327345.1 Myotis davidii
GTGTAGTAAGAGTAGCATCAGGAAGAACAATTATAGGCTAACAAGTAACAAGGTAGGTAGCTGGGAATAAAGTAATAGGATTCGGATCATAGCACTGATAGTGGGGAGAGATAGTGGTCTGGTTTTGGAGATATGGAAGGCAGAGCTGACATTATATGTGGAGGGTGAGAAATATAGGCTGACAGATTCTATGTGGAGGGTGAGACAAAAATGCACTCAAGATGGTTCCTTGCTATCTTTCATTTGAGTAATTGAAAATATGGTGTTGCCTTTTATTGAGCTAGCTTTTAATACTATTTACATAAACTTATGGTAGAGGCTTTATTTTTTACTAGACTATGATCAATACCTTAGAATTTCTTATAGTATACATCCTAAAATTATTTAAAGTAATGGGGAGTTTACTCTAAGTCTACATTTGCATGAATATTCAGGATAACATTCAGTAAAGTTGGCAAAAGAGATAATCTGTTAAACAAATACTTACCAGAAAAAATAATCACCAATGTCACTCAGATAATCTGCACATATACCTTATAATACTGTAGTTAAGTGTCTCCAGTGTAGATTAAGTTAATGACTCATTTAATCTTCCACTTGTATTGGTGTTGCTGATGGAAATGGGGCTCTTTCATGGGGTCTCAAGGAAAGCATTCTGGGGAGCCACATAAGAGAGGATGTGGCCCT
>NW_006360855.1:0-687 GCF_000327345.1 Myotis davidii
GGTCAGTGTGCATCATAGTGACTGGTCAGACGGTTGGACCCTTAGCATAGTAGCCTTTTATATATATAGATTGCTCCAATACCAATAAAGACAAAAATCCATAGAAATGGCTCTTTGTAGACTTAAACAGTATTAGCTATCATTTAACCATTAGCCAGAAAAAATGGCATGTGATGGGTAAACACACATACATACACACACACATGCATGCACACACAAATATATACATATATACATACACATGTTTAGCCATAGTAGACATTCTGAAAGCAACCTGAATTCATCACATTTTAGTAAGTCAACTGCATTTTATTAGCAACAATAGTGCTAATGAACAAAAACTGACTTTGTGTCTTGAAAATCAGTAAATACACAATCTTCTGTTCTCCTGTCTATGTGACCTAGCTAAATTGTGAATACAAATTTTAACTATGATAAAATGTTTTAAAAATACATTTATTTAAAAATATGATGCATCTTCTTGAAATAGTAAATTTTAATTTATATTAATATCATGTTTATGGATTTTTTTTGCTAAGAAGAAAAAAATGTACTTGGACAAAATATACATCAATTTAAGGATTTTTATAGAAATAGAGAGTTCCTGAGGTCTGTTAGCATTGTGGTAAAGGTTAGGTTGGATGTAGCTTTCAATTCTAAACCAGAATGTCATTCTTCACATTTTCC
>NW_006360856.1:0-687 GCF_000327345.1 Myotis davidii
AGTGATACAGGTGGAATGGAGTGAGCAGGCCTGAATTTCCCAGTGAAATTGCTATTGAGCTTTTATGTGTAGTTTCTCAGGTGTTCAATAATAATTTGTTGATACTAAAGACAGATTTATTGATACCAAAGAGATTCCTAGATGAGCTCATACAAGGTTAGGAAGTACACCGGCTGCTTGAACCATGCAGCAGGTTGTTGTAGATTCACGGAAAGCCTGGACAGGTGAAAATATCAGGCCGACTACCAGCATTTTATCAAATGTTTGCACATCAACACATTGAAACCAACACTCAGAATGCCAGGGGCCTGCCTCTTGAGACACTTGCTCTTATCTTTGCAAAGAAGCCTAAGTTACTAGGTTGTACATAATAACTTTTTGGTAAGAAGGCTTTCTTCAGAATTCCTGGGTTCTCTGTTGTACTGCTGCAGAGGAGAGACAGACAGCTTCCTTTGCCATCTCTTTTAGTTGGTGTTTAGTTTGATCAGATTGAAGCATACAGCTGGATCGTGTTGGCTTGAAGGAGAATGGTGTCAATGGGATTGTAAATAAGAGTGTCAGAGCCCTCTACTGCCATCCCCAACTGCTGCAGTCCCTAGAGATGTAAGCAAGGACTGTGTCCACTCATGCGGTGGCAAGTGGTCCACTCAGGTGAGACTGGGCAGTGCTTCTGTCTGTGACTTTCCT
>NW_006360857.1:0-687 GCF_000327345.1 Myotis davidii
ACAGAGTAAGCACTTGATAAATGTGAATAGCATTATTATCATCATTATCTCTCGTCACTCTGACAGAGCATTCCTTAGAACATTTGTCAGTTACTCCACAGATATTTGGTGCCTACCATTTCCCAGGTGCTGTCTTAAACACTGGATTATCAGACACTCTTGGAATCTTCACTGACAATATAACAGGTTTCACACTGAACACAGGTCTGATCAGGTGTCTGATAGAACCTTCAATCACTTTTTCGGAGGACATGCCCAGGTCAGTGAGCTGATTTATGTCTGAGTGGCCGCTCTTATCTCCAAGAGCAAACCCATGGGCTGGGTGCAGTGGCTTACAGTGACATGTTGTAAACTCTGCCCAGTCAGGCTGCTTATTCCACTGACTTATCGGCACACCATCTTTGTTCTATTTGTGCCTCTCTATATGAGCCATGCTCTAACCGTGAACATAGGATCATCACACCAGCCTGCCACAGGTTCTGGGCGTATAGGTAATCCAGACATGGGGGGCAAGGTCACCTCACTCACTGACACCAAAAATGGCCTTAGAAGTCCCTCCATGTTCCAGAGAGCCACTGCTTCTGACTTATGAATTGGTAGATTCTGGCTGAAAATCACTGGATGGGCAGTCACTATGGATTTCCTTGGCATAGTCCAGTGATGGCAAACCTATGTCACCTCTGACAC
>NW_006360858.1:0-687 GCF_000327345.1 Myotis davidii
AAGCAAAAGAAATACTTGGTGATCTGTCCTCCAAGGACAGCACTGCCCTAATACCAAGCCAAACAAAGACATCACAAGAAAAGAAAACTGCAGGCCAATATCTATCATTAACATAGATGCAAAAAGTCTCAACAAAATATTAGCAAATGGAATCAATGTATAAAGAGGATTATATACCACAACCAAGTGGGGTTTATCCTACTTATGCAAGACTAGTTCCAGATTTAAAAATCAAGTACTGTGATATTACCTATCACATCAATACAATAGGTTAAAGAAGAGAATTCATATGATCATATTAATAGATCTAGAAAAATGATTTAACAAAATCCAAACTTATTTAACAATAAAAATTCTCAGCAAACCAGGAATAGAGGGGAACTTCCTCAGCTTGATAAAGATCATCCACAAAAATCTTATGACTAATGGCAAGAAACTAGAAGCTTTCCCACTAAGATCAGGAACAAGCAAGGATGTCCCCTCTCACCATTCCTCTTCAACATTGTACTGGAAGTCCTAGTAATATAATAAGGCAAATAAAGGAAATAAAATGTATACATAATGAGAAGAAATAAATCAAACCAATTTTGCTCACAAATGACATGACTCTCTATGTAAAACATTTGAAAGAATCTACAAAAAATATTCCTGGAGCTAATAAGCAATTATAGCAATGTTGCAGGATAT
>NW_006360859.1:0-687 GCF_000327345.1 Myotis davidii
CATGAATTCATGCACCGGGCCTCTAGTCAATTAATAACATATTCATGAGATCATCTGACTATATTCCATCAAAAAAGAATGATGTTTTACTATCTTGGGAGGTGCAAGACATCAAGATTAAAAGGTTTACTTTGGGGTTATTCTACCTTACTTTCATCATCCTTTAAAAGTTTATGTGGACCTTGAAAGGTTATTTTAAGGGTTAAATGAGAGGAACTATGCAAAATTACTTGTAACCAGATAGTATAAGTTCCTTTTTTCTTCTTCTGGTAATTAGAGTAGCTTTTATATTTTTAAGAAATAGTACAAATTCATGGGCTGTATCTTTAATCCTGAAAAGGGGTAAAAGGGCTGAAATTCTAGATGGAGGTCTGGAAATATTTTTGTGTTTTCCAAAAATATTTAAAAAGTTACATCATAATATTTTGAACCATAAGATTTTTTTAAAAGTTGCATCATGTAAGATGTGGTAATTATGACATGAAAACCAGGTATTGAAGATATAGTTCTCATAATACCCATGTTCTTTATGTAAACCTATCATTCCTTACTTTTACACCTTTTTGAAGTTTGTAGCTAATAGAAGATACTTGTACTGTACTTATCCATCATTTATTTGAATACTGTATTCTACACTAACCCTAAAGTCCTAGCGCTGTGGTCGGCAAACTGTGGCTCACGAGCCAC
>NW_006360860.1:0-687 GCF_000327345.1 Myotis davidii
TAAGACTTTTTGGAAGAGAATGTAAATGTAAGAGACTATATTTATGAAATCGGGTTAGGAAAATATTTTTTTCCTAACAATAATAGCAAACCTACAGGACATGAAGGAAACAAAAACGTGCCTATGTTGAGATTAAAACTTTTGTTCCAAACAAGACACAATAAACCAACAAAGAAGACTAGTCATGGACTATACCCAGATTATATGAAGAACTCCTATAATCAACAAGGAAAAGGCCACCCAGTAAAATATAGAACAAAGGGTATGAATCGGAAATTCTCAAATAAATGACACTCAAATGTCCAGTAAGCCCAAAGAACTTCACCTCCACAGTCATTGGGGAAATGCAAATTAAAGTCACAATGGAAGATCGCTTTATCTCCATCAGATTGGCAAGACTCTTAAAGTCTGACAGTACTGACTGTGAAAGGCAGTGCTGCATGCTGGATTAGCAGCGCTGACGAGAGGAAATGGGTACCATCACTTTGTAGGCAATGTGTTTTACTAGCTAGTGAACCTGAACATGAAGATTCCCTAAGACCCAGAAATACCAATTCTAAATCTATAGGATAAACTCTCCTACCTGTCTACAAGGAGACATACACAAGGATGTTTAAATGTCTGTGAACAGGAAAATGAGCAAATAAAATGTGGAATATCCACCTAATAGAATGCTATTCAACAGTC
>NW_006360861.1:0-687 GCF_000327345.1 Myotis davidii
ATATATATACATATAGTGATGTGACAGCCAATTAATAGTAATGTTGACACAAAGAGGTCACCTTGAGAATGGAAACTATGTACTAGATATGGCATAATAGCTACAAAGAACCTAGGACATTCACTGGTCATGCTTCCATACTAACATTGGGTAGCCTTCACATTCCTTTGAAACACTAATTTGCCTATAGATCTAATAGTCTGATATAATTACTCCACCCTGACACTTTCTCATTTAGGGAAAAAATAGCTTTTAAGTCAAACTGAAGTTTAAAGTTATGGGTTTCAAGCCAGATTTCAGAACCCCAAGGAGTCAGATTATAGATGCTTCCCTTGGGTGGGCCATTCAACCACCAAACATGGCTTAAGGAATGTCTACTCCCCAGAGGATCCCTCAAGCCCCTCTCAGTAAGAGCCGAAGTGGGAGGGAAACTAGGAAACACAAAATGGGAGGGAGCAAGGAACAACCTGTCCAGTTCAATGAAATGGGGGTGGGGAGAGGGGATGAAAGCTGGCTAGTATGGTCCAAATAATAAGAAAAATGATTAGAGATTAAAACTTCTGTAAGAAATTAGACAAAATCTGAATTAAAATTCCTTAATCCTACTATAGCATTTCATTTTCTTGCATTTTCAGTGCACATGAAATTGATGCAATTTTGCCACTTATCAAATTTTTTCTAAAAAAA
>NW_006360862.1:0-687 GCF_000327345.1 Myotis davidii
GGACCAGAATCGAGGTACAGCCTGAATGAGACTGCTTTTCCTTCTGCGCTGTTAGATATGCATTTTAGGATTAAAACTGAGGATCCCATTCTTGAGATGATTCATGTCTGTGTTACTCGGGCTGGGAGGTGTGCACGTGTGCTGGGTGGCCAGGGAGGAGAGTGCTTGGCAATGCTCCAGGGTAGAAGTGGCACATTTTCCCGGAACACCAATGACACGGTATCGGAATATAAAAAGAGACACAGTGGAATGAAAAATGTTCTGATGTCGAATGCTACATGTATGCATTTTTGAAGGAGAAACCCAGGCCTTGGAGACAGTTCTCTGCAGTCCGCGGATGTCTCTCATCGCCCCACATTTACTTCTCTGCCTCAGGGCTGCAGGGCGGAGGTTTGGAGCAGCGCTTCCTTAAGTGCAAGTCCGGGGCCATCTGGCCCTTTCCACTCCCCCAGCTATATGTGGTGAAAAGGAATTTCTTAACTATGTCAGCCAGCGTGGGAGAGTTGGCGCCGCGCTCTGTTTGTACAGCTGCTCCCTGGGCTCGGGGCTGCTATCTTTCAGGCCGCGCGTATCTGTGAAGGTGCCGGGAAGGGCTTCTGGGGGCTGGAGGAGGTGAGCACGGGGCAGGGGAGGTGGTTGTCCTCCAAGTACATGCCTGTGGCCATGGATAGTCACATTTTTCAAAGA
>NW_006360863.1:0-687 GCF_000327345.1 Myotis davidii
TCTCTAAAATCAATAAAAACATATTTTTTAGAAGTCCTTATTTTAACTATCTGAGAGAAACAGTCATATTTCTGAATGAGAGTTCTGTTTAGGCATCTCAATCCTAAAAAACAAAAAAAGTCACCAACATTTGTTAAATTAAAATCCTTTGACTTTATTGATAGTATTGAGTTAATTCACAACTCTTTTATGAGACTCATTTGTGAAATTCAGGCCCATGCTCTCATTTACTGACAGGCTCAAATGACCTGTCAGAACACAGAATGGTTTCTTGGTAAAAGAGATTTGATAATGAAAGGATTTCTACTGGACTAAATTAATTATTAATGTATTGACTGTTCCAAGCTGTGGAAAAAAAGGAAAATCTATCTGTAACCAAGAAATGTTTCTCTACTCAGATTTTATTTGCTGTGATACATCAAATGGTCAATATAAACTGAACATTTTACCATATTTTATTCTGTCACTTGTGTCTGTATTATTTGTTACACATCAAAAATAAGTGCTTGAGGAAATAAGACATATCATAAAGAGTAACTGTTTACAACTGACCATAGGTGTTAAACTTTCCTTTAAGTGGTGATTTTTTTCTTGTTAAACATTCACAAACCCAGAGAAGCTTCAATATTACCTACATTCTTAACCCCAAATCTATGAGTATGTTGCAATATTGGGCTAGAATTTGCA
>NW_006360864.1:0-687 GCF_000327345.1 Myotis davidii
CCATCAACTAGTCGAAAATAAAACCTTGTATAACAAATAAAATGTGATCACATATAGTACTCAGCAATAAATTTTTACATAGCTAATGATGCTAATATTACCTAACAAAAATAACTAAGTTAACTTGATTGATTAAATCCAGTTTTCTCCTGCTCAAAGGTCCTAATAGCTTTCCATAAAATTCCTGCTATATATCTCCAGCTTTATCCCATGGCACTCTCCCCGCCTCTCTCACTACACACTAGGCCATTAGCCTTTCCATGGTGCTTCCCACAAATCAAGATCCTTTGCGCTTTCAGTTCCCTCCATCTGGAACCTCACCTCAGGCTCTCTACCCGGCTGGCTCGCTCTCAGTCCTGGCTCAGCTCACATAAAACCTCCTCATAAAAGCCGTCTCTGACTTTTGCCAGCACCTAGCTACTCTCCCTATTTATTGGCTTCATACCTTTCATCCTAATTTGTACTTATCTTGAGAATGTATTAGTTTACTTTATAATTGTCTGTCTCTGCTAGCATGTGGGCTCCAAGATAGCAGGGGATGTTCTGTATCCCCAGCATCTACAACAGTGTCTGGTCATAGGAAGTGTTCAGAATATATTCAATGAATGAATGAAGTACACATTGGGGACCCTAGCACCCTCTATTGTGACACTTCCCTTGCTCTTGTCTCCTAGCAGTGGAAGCTGA
>NW_006360865.1:0-687 GCF_000327345.1 Myotis davidii
GGATCGGTCCCCTTAGCAAAAGTATTTAGAGGATTTTTAGAATTTTCCATTGGATCAGTTTTGGTAAACATCCCCAGCAGTGCTGCCTAGCCTTGTCACTAGCCAAAGAAGAAGACGGAGAAGAAGAAGAGAAAAGGTGGTGCATTTAAAGTAGCTCTTAGCATGGCTTTAAAGTGTACAGCGTTTTCCACTGTGATCAGGCTGTCCCTGACTTCCCCACAGTGATGTTCCCTGGCCCGGGGCTTCCAGGAACGTGCTATCGAGCCTGGCACCGTCTCTCTACACACAAGTCACTGAAATGGCATGTGGTCCAGTGCATCACTTGTAATTGTTTTTATTTGTATTGTCTACTTTATTTAGGAGGACCGTTCACTGAAAATGTATTGCACTCACTTTCCTGAACTTCTTATCCCGTGGACTTTATAAAAGAACTTCCTCTTTTTGTGCCACTAGGCGTACGAGGAGCTGTTTTGGCGGCATCACATTAAATGTGTTCGACAAGTAAAGAGAGATAACTACGACGCACTGAGATCGGTGTTATTTCAGATATTCAGCCAGGGCCTTTCTTTTCCATCCTGGATGAAAGAAAAAGACATTGTTAAGGTATGTCCTCACATGGGAAACATGTGAGACTCACCTTGACGGTGACTGTACCACAGCCACTCCGGGCCTCCTGTGGGCGGCGGC
>NW_006360866.1:0-687 GCF_000327345.1 Myotis davidii
CAGTTTCAGTTACCTGTACTCAACCACAGTTCAAAAACATTAGGTGGAAAATTCCAGAAATAAACAGTTCAGACGTTTTAAATTGCACACTATTCTAAGTAGCACCATGGTATCTCGAACTGTCACACCAGGGACATGAATCATCGCTTCATCCAGAGTCTCAAAGCTGTAGATGCTCCCCACCGGTTAGTCACTTCGCCATCTGGGATGTCAGACTGCCTGCGAGGCACTGCCGTGCTCCTGTTCAAGTGGCCCTTACTTTCCTTCATAACGGCCCCAAGGCATCAGAGTGTGATGCTGGCAATTCGGATACACCAAAGAGTGAAAGGGTGAAAGTTCTTGACTTAATAAGGAAAGGGGGAAAAAATCCTATGCTGATGTTGCTAAAATCTACAGTAAGAACCAATCTTCTACCTGTGAAATTGCTTAATTTATAAATTATACTTTATCATAGGAATGCATGTATAGGAGAAAACATAGTGTATGGAGTGTTTGGTACTATCTACAGTTTCAGGCATCTACTGGGAATCTTAGAATGTGTCCCCCATGGGTAAGGGGGAATACTGCAAACTACTCAACAGAAAAATTCAGTCTCCCAAAGGATCCAATTTGAACCAATTATATCCATGTACAAATGATTTCATGCCTCCTTACCCTATACATACACACACACACACACACACACAC
>NW_006360867.1:0-687 GCF_000327345.1 Myotis davidii
CTGTCAATGAGCAGCTGTGCAGCCCTTCCTGGCATGAAGCTTGGGAAGTCTCCACCTTCTCCAGCCCAAGTGTGCTCTATGGGGGTGCAGAAGCCCCTCTTTGCTAGTGGAGCACTACATACTAAATAAACCATCAATATCTTTATTTCAACACTGTCCAATCTATAGCCTCAATTCTCTCTCCCTGCTGGAAGGTCTACTTATTCACCTATTTGAAATGGATATTGAGGACAAGAAGGTAAAAGGATGTTGCCAGGGAAATTAGCAAGTTATGAACAGCCTGTTTCTGGGAGAAAAATGTCTCCCCCACTTTGGCAATAACATCGAAAACTAAAGGAGAGGGTTAAGCTGATGTGCCAAAGGTCCAGGTCTAGTGCTTATTTGAGACACAAGGTCTTGGGATTAGCCATTCTTGGGTCACATCCACACTCGTGCTCTGATTGGCTGTGTGGTTATGGGTGACTTTCTGATTCTCCTCTAGTTTTCAGGTCATGGTGAGATGGGAATACATGGGGACTGCAACATCGGTTATGGTACCTAACACACAGTAGGTGTCCAATAGATGACAGACAGTATTTTGTATGATATACAGTAATGCACTGTATAATCATATTTTGGTCAACCACAGACCGAATGACAATGGTCCCATAGGATTATAATGGAGCTGAAAACTTCCTATTGCCTAGT
>NW_006360868.1:0-687 GCF_000327345.1 Myotis davidii
AAAAAAAAAAGGTTGCTCACTATTTGACAACTTAATTAAAATCCATGTTACCCACTCATTTTGAATGTTAGTGAATCTTCTAGGAATATCCTGTAACCTCATCACAACTTTTCCTTCAGGGTCTATGCTATGGTCCTTTCTTCCATTCAGGATTATTTCTTGCCCATTGGCCAGGCTGTCTTTATTTGAGCTGCCTTGGAGCCAACCCACTACCGTCTTTTCTCATCAGAATCACAATCCTCATTAAAAGGTACCATGAAGAAATTGAAAGGGCAAATCATGGGATGGGAGAACATACTTTCAATACATATGTCAATCAACAAAAGACTCTTAGGAAGAATATATAAAGAACTCCTACAAATGGATATGAAAAAGACTAACCACCCAGTAAAAATGGGCCAAAGACTTGAACAGGCGCTTAAAATAAGAAGTTAAAGCGATGACCAACCAACACCTGAAAAACATGCTCCGTCTATCAAGGAAGTGTGAGTTAAAACCTCAGTGAGCTAGCATTTTCCACCCACCAGCATGGCTGCAAAGACTGTCAACACCAAGGATTGGTGAGGATGTGAGGCAACAGGATCTTTCATACTTGTTATTAGACACGCAAAATGGTACAACCTCTTTGGAAACCAGTTTGGCAGTTTCTTACACAGTGAAGCATGCTCTGACCCAGCAGTTTCACTC
>NW_006360869.1:0-687 GCF_000327345.1 Myotis davidii
AAAAAAAAAAAAAAAGGAAACAACATAAATGTCCATGCATATGGAAATTGATAAAGTGATATATGTGCAGAGTAGAAGAAGGCAATGAATGAATTCTATATTTAGAAGCATGGAATAATAATTAAAATAATTGTTAAAAGAAAATGTGTAAGTTACAGAATGATACATACCATATTATGCTATTTATATACAGTATTTTTAAAAACGCATGCATATAAACTCAAAATAAGGGTTGGAAGGAATGGTCCCTAAATTTATTTTAATAGTTGCCTCATAGGAGGTTGGAAATAGGATAAGGATGAGGATTAATTGGAATTCAAGTTTCTGAATAATTTATTATTTCTTAAAAACAAATTGAAAGTAAAAAATATTTGAAGATCATTTCTTTGGCCCCTTTAGTGATAATATACTTGTATTCCTCATAAAAGTAATTTGAAAAGAAAAGTGGAATTTCCAGTATCAATGAATGCTCATTGGGTCATCCAGAGTATGCAATGGATGCAGACTTTCATTGTTTCTCTTTGTAGGTAAATGTCACTCGCGAAGACTCACCAAGTGAAGACCCAGTCTTTCTTAGGACTTTAGGCAAAGGAGACTGGTTTGGAGAGAAAGCCTTGCAGGGGTAAGTAGATCACATGTCACACAGTTTTTGCTTGAGTACTACATAAATTCCTGTCTTAAAGATCA
>NW_006360870.1:0-687 GCF_000327345.1 Myotis davidii
CACTTTCTGTATCTAACTTCTGTCTAATACTCCATATTCTCATCACTTATCTTCACATTCAAAGTGGCATCAAGTTCAAGAACATTGTAATACTTAAAAGTGTGGATTATCTATATTTCATATGCCATAGGAACAGAATTCCAAATGGTAGAAGGATTGTTTTTTGGCCTATTTAATTTTGAGCAGATTTCAATTATAATTTAATACTATGCCTCATTTAATGCATATTTGGTCTCTGATGCTTTATACTTCTGGTATCTTAACATAAAATATTTCAGTTTGGGCTATACTAATTTTCTTAAAAATTTTGCTTCCAATTTAATTCACCACACCCTTTTATGTAAATCCAGTTTAATTATTATTTGAATATGATAAATAATTTGTATTGTTCCTTATCTTTTCAGATTCTGGAACTCCCCCCCAAAAAGCACTTTACTTACGAGATTGCTGAGAAAAATAGAGTTTAATAACACATACACATACTTTGGCTAGGATGTATTTCTACAAATGAGGATAGAAAAAGTTCCATTTCATTTTTTAAAATTTGTTTTGAGTGTCCTAAAGTTAAGTAAATATGAAAATTCAAGTCTTGTGCAATGTATCATGACTACCAGCTATTATACTATCTCCCTAAAACCTTTATCTTCCCCTTCTATTTTCTACCTTATCTCTCTCAAAATGTCCAAA
>NW_006360871.1:0-687 GCF_000327345.1 Myotis davidii
GTCCGCCAGGAAGGCTGTCCGCCAGGAAGGCTGCCAACATTACAGAGCACCAGGGTCAGAGGGCAGGGAGGCCCAGGCTGCCCCGAACACTGGGCGTCTTAGAGATGGCTTTGTGTCCCAGAAGTCATTGCCCCCTCGAACAAACAAGCTGAGCAAGAAATATATTCAGGATACACCTAGGAACGGGGGATTCTCCTGCCCCCTGCCCGCCCAGGGCCTCTGACCCCGTTTGAAGCCAGGCCCCGAAACACAGTTCCAAACTTGGGGAAGGGGCTTACTTACATACCCTTCCACCTGTGGGCTGGGCATCAACACTGCATTTCCGTGACAGAACCCAAGCAGGTAAAATAAAACTCAGGGCGATTTCCCACGGCTGTGGGCACCTGACTGAGATGACCCAGAGCCACAGGGACACTCAGGCAGCCCTCCTCGCTGTGGGCTGCATGGTTTGATTTTATACTGTGGCTTCCTGTTTGCTGCAGTTCACCTTCTAGACATGCCTGGCTCTGGAAGCAGTGGAGCCCAGTTTGGATCAGCGGAGCTCAAACCAAGCAGCGGAGCTGGGTGGGCAACCTGAACCGAGAGGCGCGTTACTCTCTGGCAGGGGCGTCGGTGGGAATGAGGCAGCGGGGATTCCGCAGCATGAAATGATCTGAAAGGTGAGAGGCCGGAAATCCCTTCCTTTGG
>NW_006360872.1:0-687 GCF_000327345.1 Myotis davidii
TATAAATATCCAAATGGCCTTTGGCAGAAAAGATGTTCCCCACCCCTGCGATATAGGAGGAATGGGGTGTTTTTTGCCTAAGTTGTTAATGTCTCTGAATCTCGGATTCCTCATCTTCAAACTAGGAAATCCCCTTATGTGATAGGCAGCAACGCCGCTGGCCAGAATTTCTGGCTTTTATGCTTTGGGGCACATGAGGTTGCTCTTGCCCATTAAGGTTGGTCATGGTGCTATAACCTACTTTGGCCAACGAAATGTGAGTGGAAGTAACATGTCATTTCTGGGAAGAAGCATTAATTGGCATTATGAAACTTTATAGAAGTATCTTATTTTTCTGGGACGGTCCTGGGAGCATATGTTGACATGATATGGAGTTGTAAGTCTGAGCCAACACATGGAGGAGAACTGCCTTTGAGAACTACCTGGATCTAAACTCTTGCTGTTTTAAGCCACTGGGAGTTGTTACCACAGAGTAACCTACCCTATTCTGACTGTGGAATTAATGAAAGGATGAAGTAAAATAATAAAAATAAAGCCCCTAGCTGAGTGCTTAGATCATATTAGTTGATTCATATACTCTAGTTCTCTTCCTTCTCTTTAATCTTGTGCATTTTTTTTAAAGTGGGTCCTCTGTTATAAGCTTAGAATAATATTTATAATAATAAAAGTATACTATGCTAATTAGAC
>NW_006360873.1:0-687 GCF_000327345.1 Myotis davidii
CACCTGATTAAACCTGAGCGTAAGGGTTAGAGGTAATTATCAAATATGGGGAGTAAGGACTCTTGAGACTAGGTAGTAGAATATTGACACCATTAACAAAATTTGAGAAATCAGGTCAATAAGAAGATTCAGTTTATGACAGCTCCCAAATGCATCAGCACCTGTTAAAATGACTGATTATAATATTCTGTAATATTTATTACCTCCTCTACCATAGTATAGACTTTATTTAAATTTGTTGAGTTTTTTTTAAATAATAAAAAGTCCAAATATTTAGAGTAATCGTGTAATAGTAATATGGTTGGTTACTTATTTATAACATTGCAATGATGTTAGCCACTCTGTGCAGGGTTGCTGTAAGACCTGAGAAGTAAAAACTCTGTGCTCTAGTTCTCAGGCTACAAGGAACTGACTTGGTGTCTTTGTTCAGTTCATAATACTTTTGGCAACTGTTTACCTCTCAGAAGGAATTAGAGGATTCAACAAGATGATCAATTAGGATCTTTTTGTTATCACTGGGGAGCCAGGAGAAAGTGTGGTTCTTGCAGTGTCACAAGAAAAGGGATTTTCTGTGACTCACATGTGAGAATGAGTAGCATTTATTTGCATGAAACTATATCCCTGAGTTTCCAACATCCTTCTTCCCTTCCTCAGGCCAAGGAAGAAGTCCAGCTGTGTCTTTAGCAG
>NW_006360874.1:0-687 GCF_000327345.1 Myotis davidii
TTTTTTTTTTTTTTTAAGAAATACAACATTGCCAGCATCTTAGAAGTTTCCTATGTATCTTTTTCTGACCACATCCCTGGATTTCTCCACTAGAGATAACCAATGTTCTGCTTGAAATGAAAATAATTTTATTTTTCTTTATGTTTTCACCCGTTATGTATAATAGTTCTCAAACTACTTTTTAAAATAATTTCCATATGTCACAGATGCTTTTATAAATACAAAATCAAAAAATCAAATACTTGAATGTTTTGTCAACGTCAGACTCACTTGATTTGCTTATTTCAGCATCAGCCTGTAACAGTTTGATATGGTCTATAGACCACACTTTGAATAGTACTGATGTCTGTATTACTGAAAAAATATTTCTTTTTTAATCGGGCAAAAAGTAAACTAATATGTAAAATTTAATGGAGTGTTAAGTTCTATTTAATAAATTGCATATTACATGTCTTCTTTTGTGACTTTGTTTTGCTGAATCATCCATGTTGATATATATGGCTATAGTTTGATTTTGTTCCTGTATAGTAGTCCATCATATGAGTGTACCACAGGTATATGTCTCTTCTACTATAATAGTTTTGGGATTGTTTCATGTTCTTTATTAATATGAACAAATCCATTATGAACACTCTTGTATATGTGTCCTATTGTACATGTGTATGATCTCTTGAGAATACATCTAGG
>NW_006360875.1:0-687 GCF_000327345.1 Myotis davidii
TACTATTTTACAATTTTATTTAAATAAAAGAAATTTTGGAGCTCAATCTGTGCTAAGTGCCCTAAAGATATTAAAAATATAATGAGCAAGTAACAATGAGGCATTTCAAAGAATTTGAGAAAAGACAGTACGTTATCTGAAGAAGCTAACAAAAGAAATTTATAGAGTGAATAATTCAGTGGTGAGTTAAATAAGAGGAGAGGCTTCAAGGAAGACATGATACATCATAAGCTCAACTTAGGTGGGGCAATTCAGAAAGCAACCTATGCCATTTCATAGTTCACATCCATATGCCAATAGACAAGCAGCTCACTCAATTTACAATTGCCATATCCGCTCCCAACTCACTATTATTGTAGATCTCCAATGATCTTAAAGTGGTACATATTCATGTAAAGTATTTCCTCTCTAAAGTCAGCTTCTTTGCTTGTTTGGTAGGAACATGAAAATGCAGAATTGTTAAATATAATCAGCACATATTAGCAAAGCAGTTATACTGAGGATTATTGTGTGAGTGTGAAGATGTGCCCACACATGCACACACATGTGTAAAGCCTGCATATAACATATACAGAATTTGACATATCATTTATATGTGAAGGGTACTTAAAAGGGGAGTTTGCATATAAAAAATAATAGCATTGTCTCTAATAGATCAGTCTACACTGATATTTCTGTGTCATTTCA
>NW_006360876.1:0-687 GCF_000327345.1 Myotis davidii
CTTCCTTCCTTCCTTCCTTCTTTCCTTTCTTCTCTTTCTTCATTTCCCCTCCTTCATGACTTCCTTTTTTTCATAACATTTATTGAGAATTTCATGTGCTGTGGATCCCAGGGGCAGTCGAATGAATCCCACAGACCCCATTCTCAGAATAATAATTTTAATTGCATAAAACAAACTACATAGGTTTACAAAGGAACCATATACTATTGAAATTCAATTATCAAAATGTTTTTAAATATGTGATTAACGATATGTTATTATCAAAATAACAAGATCTAACAGTGGATATAATAACAAGATCTAGTAATGGGTATAGTAACCATCATTTCAAGCTAGTGTAGAGCACAAATGCTACTTTGAGATATCTACAACAGCTATAATCTATGATTTTTATTAGTGACAATGTCACAAGTACTGCTAATACTACCATGATTTGTTGCCTATATTCATAACTGAAGGAAGGACTACATTTCAGTTAGAATTCAGACCCACCCAAGTTCACAGACCCAGATCCCTGCATTAAGAAACTTTGAAATCTATTTCATGGGTCATAGCACTCTTTTAATCAGTGAATAATTAAGACAAACTAGACCAGAATGAATAGAACAGGGTGCATTGCTCATAATAAAGGTGAGTATAGACATGAAACTTTCATTTCAAGAGTGTGTGTGTGTGTGTGTGTGTGTG
>NW_006360877.1:0-687 GCF_000327345.1 Myotis davidii
AACTCTGAAGAGCTGCATCTTCACAGTTGGATGTGGGCTGTATCAGTGGGGAATGTGTTGTAGAAAGAGCAGAGTTTTTTGGATTCGAACAAATACAGGATTAGATCTTGACTGTACCACCTACAAGCCACGTGAGGTTGGACAAATTAGTTAATCTCTTCTAGCCTTCATTTCTTCATTTGTAAATGGAGAGAAGAGAACATTGCAGGGATTAAACAATTGGATGGATATTCAGCATCTGAGTCACCCAGACCAGCAAAAACAACTTGGCTATCATTGGGAGACCGGCAGGTAACGTGAAGAGTAGATGTGAGGCAATAAAAAGGTGAGGAAAATTGTGGGGGATTGGCATCAGATTCGATTTTTAAAAATGGTTTTGAGAACAAAATCTCACTCAATCTCTAACTTTGTGATCTGTGCCCTGGCATTCAAGAAATGTTAGTTAACTACCTTCTCCCTTCCCTTTTCTGTTCTATGCTGACAATGTGCTCTCCATTTAAAAAATCCATTTCAATTATTCATAATGGAGTGAATTTTGAAGACATGGGTTTTCATGCTTCTGACAATTAGTGAACAGAGAAATTAAGGATGGTGGCTCACATAATGCAGAATCCTCCCATTCATCAGGGTAAAATATTGTTTAAAATTATCTGAGCCACCCTAGCCGGTTTTGCTCAGTGGATAGAG
>NW_006360878.1:0-687 GCF_000327345.1 Myotis davidii
ACTCTCTCTAAAAACCAATGGAGAAATATCCTCCCGTGAGGGTTAACAAAACAAACAAACAGAAGAGGCCCTGGAGGTCCACTATTCCCACCGTGGGAGGGAGAGGAAGGAAATACTTGTCAAACAATAATCCAAACCTCACAGCGGGGCTCACAGAGGCGGTGTCCCTGGGCCCAGGCCTTGAAGGAGAAGTTGGCCTTTTAGTGCAGACGGGAGAGGGCACTGCCGTCAGGGGATGAAACGGGGGTGGGGTAGTTAAGGTAGCTGTGGGGGGCAGCTGGCCTTAGAGGTCCCCTTGCTAGGAGCCCGGAATGTCCTTTCTTTGAACACAGTCTTCTTTGGGCCCCTCACACATTTCTTTCCAAATTCTAAAACTTCAACTCTGTGTCACCAAACACAAGGTTAAGACTCTGTTTTCAGCAAAGAGTCATATTGAAAAGTGTAGTGCTCACCCCGACCCTGCGGATTGACGCGTTTCACTGGGCACAAATCAGCCGCTTTCACAGCACGCCCTCCCCCATTTCAGGGTTCAAGTCTCCAACCTCACAGCCCAGGAGCTGCACCCCCGTAGCTGTGACCCGCACAGCCCTTCTTATCGCCTCCTCGATGGCAAAGCCAAGGAGGCCAAGAGGTAAAATCAAAATAAAGAACTCACGCCCTGGCCGGTATGGCTCAGTGGATAGAGCG
>NW_006360879.1:0-687 GCF_000327345.1 Myotis davidii
CAGTCATCTTATATGCCGGCAAATACGGTATATTACTCCTTTTAAATTTAGCTCTTATTGATAACTTCAGCCTTTGTTACATAACAAAGCCCTCTGAGGCTATAAAGCCCTGTACAAAATGGTCAGGTACTTTTTCCTCTTTTGAAGCTCTGATTATGTTTTCCTCCCTTTCTCCTCTCTGTCAGGCTGTCAGTGGTTCATAGTCCTCTGGCTAACTAAATGTTTTTCTTTGTCATTCTTTCTAATATCCTCTGGGTTAGATAGAATGGTTGATGACTAGATAAAATTGTTTATCCCAAAGATAAAGAGGCTCTGAAGAGAAACTAAAGAACTATCCTAATATTAATAAGACACATGAAATTTAGTACTCAAAATTTATGAAATCTATTTTGTGTTCTGGGTAGCTGAGTTGTCATTTTAAGTGAGGTTTTATCTTCTTATATAAAAAAATAAGCACTAAGCTTGGAAAATATATATATATACAGGTAAAGATGCAGATTTACTGGCCAACCACCAAGAAAAGACATCAATAACACAGTGGACATACAAGCAAAGAGTGAGAAACTAACACTTCTATAGCTGAAATGTACACCCTTTTCTAGAAACACTGCCACATCAGCTAATGGTTTCTGAGAGACAGGTTTATCATCTGCCTTTTTCTAGGTAACTGAAGAAAGTTAAAAGAAA
>NW_006360880.1:0-687 GCF_000327345.1 Myotis davidii
ATATATATATATGGACTTCTTATTTCTGAATAATTTTAGATTTACTGAAAAGTTGCAAAAATAGTTTGAAATTTTTGTATACCCTTTACCCAATTGCAGTTTTCCTTAATGTTAGCATCTTTCCTTTTTCAAAACTAAGAAACGAACATTGGCACATTATTTTGAATTAAACTCTAGACTTTATTCATATTTTATCAGTTTTTCCTTCTGGTGTCCTTTATTCTGGTCCAGGATCCAACCCAGTGTAGCACATTTCATTTAGTCAGCATATGTCATAGGCACTTCTGGTCGGTGAGAGTTACTCTGACTTTCCTTGTTTTTCATGACCTTGAGAGTTTTGAGGTCAGGTATTTTGTAGAAAGTCCTTCAAATCGGGTTTGTCCTGTGTTTTGTCATGGTTAGACTGGTGTTATGGGTTTGGGGAAAGATTTTACCACAGAGATGATGTGTCTTACTCATCATATCAGGTAAATGATATACACATGACACCCCTAGTGAGGTTAACCTTGATCACTTGGTTATGGTAGTGTTTATCTGCCAGGTTTCCCCATTGTAAAGTTGCTATTTTTCTATTTCCACACTTTTCTTTTTTTAAGTGAATTACTAATTCCAGCCCACGCTAAGCTCCATCTCCCAGAGGGGAAGAATTTACATATATTGTTTGGAATTCTTCTGTGAGGAAGATTT
>NW_006360881.1:0-687 GCF_000327345.1 Myotis davidii
AGGGAGGGGCAGAAGTTTCTCTTGAGCCTGAAGTTAAAATTGCCTTTAGTTTAAAATAATCTGCATATAACTGAGGCACATCTTGGGGTGGCTTGTTCTGAATACCCACATAAGTAAATGTGGAACTAAATTTTGGAGCCAATATTGGCAATTATGTCATTATATAGTACCACAGATTTGTTAATTACCAGGTTTTTAAAAAATATTTATGTATTATTTATTTTTGAAGATTTAATTTTCATGAATTGGGCAACATCCTATCTAGCAACTAGAAGGGCACTTCAAAAACATCTTTATTGAGATAAAATTCACATATCATAAATATAATTCACCCATTTAAAGTGTATAATTCAATAGTCATAATATTTCTACAGTTGTGCAACCATGATCATAATTTAATTTTAGAGCATTATCAATATCGTAATAAGAAACCCCACACCCATAATCTGTCATTCCATTCCCTCAACACCCTGCCCTAGCAGCATTAATCTACTGTCTGTGTCTATTGATTTGCCTGTTCTGAACTTTTCACATAAATGGAATTAGATAATTTGTAGTCTTTTGTGACTGAAATTTGACTAAGCATGATGTTTTGAAGGTTCATCCATGTTGCTCTATGTATCAGCACTTCATTTTTTTTATTGCTAAATGATGTTTCATCATATGGCTATACCTCATTTTTTTTTT
>NW_006360882.1:0-687 GCF_000327345.1 Myotis davidii
AAAAAAAAAGTTATTCATGTATTCTCTCTTTCTCTATGGAAAAGAAATGCAGGTTAGCACTCAAATGAAGTTATTATGGAAAAATGATTATTATTAGGTAAAAATTAAAAAAAGGGATGGTACTAACATACATGATATCCCTTTGTGTCATAGTTCATGCTTTTTTCTGCTTTTTCTTACATTTATTTCTATTGTGTTTGTTCATTTGCTCATTCATTCTACACAGTCTACCTACATTTGTAATCTATGTACTCCATGCTGAGTGCCCAGACTAATGCAAAGGAGAACAAAACAGAACTCAGCCCTTGCTAAGTTCACTGTCTGCTGGGGAAGATACCCATTTGAACAAGTAACCACAATGCACCATGATAAATCTCTCCATTGTTGTATGGGATCCCAGTAGAGGGAATGATTCATTATGGGGGAATGCAGCTCAGCTTTAAAAAGCAAGTATTTGAGTTGGGTATGAAAGATTAATAGTACTTCTCCACACTTCAACGTGTGGAAAAGGTCATTTTAGGAGCAGAAGTCAAGGTCCACTGGACAGAGATAAAACATAGTATGGTGTATCTTGGAAACACCAGGTACATTATGTGTCTGTAGTATAAGGTGCATTAGGAGATTATGAAGAGCATTTGTCAGTGGGACCAGGGAATCTGTCTACTCCAGTGGTTCTCAACCTTCCTA
>NW_006360883.1:0-685 GCF_000327345.1 Myotis davidii
TACCATGTTTTTCTATTATTAGATAGGATGTTTTACACTTTTAATAAAAATGTTGAAATAATGAACTGAGCTAAAGTTTGTATTATCATTAAAATTAGAAGAAAATATATTTTAAAATGGCTACTATTCTGAGTTAAGCATTTTTTGCCCATTACATAAAGATAGAAACACTAGGCATCTACAGGAGATGCAAGTATGGTGTCTGTGGAATATCTCCTGTCTGTCTGAAGGCATCCTTGTTCTGAGCTTGCCTTTTCACTGTTGTTTAAACATCAAATATTATTCTTTAATTTAAAATTTTTATTGTTGACACTATTCTCGATGTTCCCCATTTCATCCTCTTTTTTTCACTCCCACCCACAAATTATTCTTTTTGCAAAGGAAAAGCTATAATTCAAGTAAAGGTTTTAGAACTCAAAATGCATTTTAAGTAAAAAATGTTCTTGTTTCAAGTGTGGCTCATTTTACATGAGTATCCAGACTGCTGTCTGATATAATAATTGGGTCCTTTTCAAGTTTCTTTTCCATCAAGGAAAGTGACCTCTGTTGCATTTTTATCATTTTTGTAAGTGTATAGCCCAGAAATATACAGAGGCCTGCTTATTTGTTGTATTTCTTCCCACGGAGAAAACAAAGTGCATTTCACATAGTTCACATTTAGATATTAAAGAGTTTTGTTAAAGAC
>NW_006360884.1:0-687 GCF_000327345.1 Myotis davidii
TATTCCAAAAAAGGGCTGAAAAGCAGCAAACTTTAACCCTAGTTTCCTGCCTTCCAGACCATGTCTTCATTTTGTTCTTAAATATAGCTGCTCCAACAAATAGTTTGACAGAGCACCACCTGTGCCATAGCTCTCGCTCATGGTCTGGAGAACTCACAGGAGTCACTTCAGACTAACTTGTAACTTGCTTTAGATATGATTCAAGTCTTGAAAGGATTATCTGGGCATGTACATTCTAGGAATTATTGGAGGAGAAAAACATCACTAGCAAATATTTTCAGATTTCCCTCCTCAGTCTTGGATTCCCATGAAAACTACAAAGGGATGATAAGTCTACAGTTTAATCACTTGGGGTCCATTAAGGCCCTCCGGCTTGTCTTTGGGCTCTGGTCAGGTAAGCTAATATGCAAATTCATAGCCAATTCAAATGCCCCGAGAATGCCACTGGCCAATTGCCATCCTTATTTTTAATAGTCACCAAATAGTGCAATTCTCTAACAACTTCAGCAAGGCATTCCAGAAATGCTTGACATCATACTTCTCTGCACTGTGATAAACAAACACAATTTTGATTTCATCTCAGAGTAATTAATCTGAACTTCTCCTTCTGGGATGTAAAATAGAATAATTTTCTATAGTTCTTTGAACATTAGATTGGAAAGAAAATGCCCTAAACATTTTGCTTAA
>NW_006360885.1:0-687 GCF_000327345.1 Myotis davidii
TCTGTGATGAGTTTTGTATTGTAAAGATTTCAACCTTAATTGTGCATTGTCATTACACACTCATTTGTTCCACTTTTATGATAGAAGGAAAATTCATTGGGACAATCTAAGTCATCTTTAGGTGGTATATTCACCAGAGCTCTAAAAGAAAGATTTCCCCCCAGATCTTCAGGTAAGCAACACTTGTTTAAATGAGGAAGTTGTCAGGAAATTCCAAGTCATGTCATTTGGAAACTTACTGCTTTAAAAAGGGGTGGGTCATTAAAAAGATGGAACCAGAGAAAGCTTCTGCCAATTTGTCCTTTGGGGTAAGAAAATTGTTAAAACATAACAGACACACTCCATCTATCTAACCATTCTCAAGAAACATGTACCTTCCATCCCTCGGTCCTCAGACATGGCTGAATAATCCCATTGACAGGTCAGCATATTCTCTGGGCACTATCACAAGTATTTCTAATACAAATTCCATATTTCCCCCAAAAGCATTAAAATGGTTACCATGGTGGGAGTGGAGGGGAGGGAGGGATCAGAACTCTCTTGGACTCCCTTACACTTATTTTTAACTTGTTTGTTTGAATCTCCATGGGGCAGGGCACAGTCACCTTTCCAGTGAGTAGGGCCTCCAAAGATCTTATCCGGATCTGCTCTTATCTTTTATTCAGAGACTGAACACAGACAGTGGGG
>NW_006360886.1:0-687 GCF_000327345.1 Myotis davidii
AAACCTCAGAGGGAAGGTAGGGGAGGGTTGAGGGTGGAGGCAAAGAGATCAACCAATGAACTCATATTCATATATGCATAATCCATAGTCATAGATAATAGGGTGGTGAAGACCTGGGGGTGGGAGGAGAGAGCAATCAGGGTAAAGGGGAACAAATATAACACTTTCACTAATAAAGATTAAAAAAACAAACAAACCAAAAAAATGCCATAATTTAGTGATTATTCTAACTGTAATCTTTGTTGCTACTGTTATCAAGACATAATTTCAGTCACTATAGATTGCAAAGAGGGACACATTTTTAAATTTTTTTTTAAGTTTCTACACTTAATTAGGATAATTTTTTGTTGTCAACACAATTATTTTCCTCATTAACATCAGTGTCATCATTAACATCATTTCTACATATTGACTTTCAAAATAAAACATACTGACTCTCAAAATAAAATAATTACTATGCACATAACATATTTTTACTAAAGTTCTTATGAAATGTTATTTAATATTTAGAGCTAACTTCCACAACAAATACATTCAGGTTTTTGGTTTTTTGGGTTGTTGTTTTTTGTTTATAATAGCATAGCTTTTATATGTAAGATGCCAAGTTTATTTCAACATGGCCTATTTTCATCCACAGCTTTTATATCCATTCACCTACTAATGGGCACTTGAGCTGTTTCCAGATCT
>NW_006360887.1:0-687 GCF_000327345.1 Myotis davidii
TTTTAACCCCCCAAAATTCCCATTTCGTTGCTACATTATATTGTACAAGCATTAACATTTGGGAATATTCATGAGGTCTGTATTTCAGGGTGATGGTGAGAAATTACATGAGCTCAGATCAGTTTTATTCTCATGTTGTGACCTAGTTAAATATACAGCCTTACCTTTTCCTCAATAAACAACCAGTTTGCTGTGTTCTCAGTTCAATTCCACATGTCCAAACTCAACAAAAGTTGTTGCCCACTACCTTTTAACTTCTTTGTTTTCTGAAAGTATGTAAAATATCTGCTATAAAATGCCTAACCTATAATAACTTTTGCAGTGCATTCTTATTGCCACTCTCAAGTTTATGGCTCTAGTCCTGAAAGTAAATCTTTCCACGTATGTAGGACTTTCCCTCCTTTTATCACTCACCATGAAAAATATTGCAGTCTTCACCAACACTTAAACACAAATCATACTAATCAATTAAATAAAAACATTTTTCCTAAAACTTACTTATGTACAATTTTAGGCACTAAGGAAGACAATAAATAAAATTAAAACAACTCCCGAGTCTAAATGTGCAATACTGACCTCACATGGTTTAGCCCTACAATTTATTTTCCTGATGATATGGGATTTTTGGACTGAAACACACAGTGTTCCTCTGGGAAGGTTGGTTCCTGGGCTCTTTGTCCATCGGAG
>NW_006360888.1:0-687 GCF_000327345.1 Myotis davidii
AAACAGGGTTAATATAAACCAGCACACACCTGGCAACAACAGAGTGAAAGGAGAACTTCAAAGGCAAAGATGAAAATCATGAAGCCTTAAGAAAAACAGACAGATTACCTGTGTTTTTTTTTAATACAATTAGGTTGACAACATACTAAGCCTCAGCAAAAAATTGACTAATATTTTCAAAGTGCTCAGGAAAAATAATGGTACTATGGTTAGCCAAGTATTTTATATTAGCTGTCATTCAAATTTGAGGGGAAAATATAATGCTTTTTACTTCCTACACCAAGGTTTCATTTTGAACAATGTAAAATCTTCAGAAACATTGCAAAAGGAGTATAATGAACATTGTTTATGGATTACCTAGAATCTTAATTATTAATATTTTTTACATTTGTTTTTCCCTTTTGCTCTATCTACCTACCTACCTACCTGTCTCAATCTATACCTTTTTCCTGAATCATTGAGAGTCTCTTGCATACTCGATGACATTTGACACCTAACTACTTCAGTTTATGTTTCCTAATAACAAGGCTATTCTCCTTGGAACCATAATCCATTATCATGCTCAAGAAAATTAATATTGCCTATAAAATACAGTATAATACACATATTGTGCACTCCATACTCAAGCTTCTTTAATTGTGCAATAGTTTTTTACAGTTTCATATACTCAAGATCATCCAAACTCCA
>NW_006360889.1:0-687 GCF_000327345.1 Myotis davidii
TATAGTGACTACTTTGAAAGCTTTGTCTGTTGCAAGGAGGAAGGAGGAAGGTGCCTGCTTATATAAGAAAGCTGGAGACAGTTCTGAAGAGTTGTGGTTGAAGGAACCATCAATCAGGTACCCTGAACAGGTGGAAGCTGGGGCTACTCTCTGAGGAAGGCTGTGCTCAGAGCTCCAGTTACCAGCATAGAGAATTCATCTATCAAAAGTGATGCCAGAGGGGAGGGAGCGGAGAAGGCAGAGGCCTGAGTCAGCGGAAAAAGTGATTCCAGAGCACCTGAGGTGACTGCAGAGCCACTAGAAGGGGAGCTGGAGAGAAGTAGTAATACCTAACTCAGTGTTTCTCAAAGTGGGGTCCCCTAGACTAGCAGCATCAGCTTGACTGTGGAACTTGTTAGAAATTCAGATTCCCAGCTTTCCTTCATGAGAAGCAGAAATTTGGGGGAAGTGGGGGAGGTTCCAGAGGTGATTCTAAGGTTATTCTAACATCCAGCAAAGGTTGGGAACCCTGGGTCTAACTTTAATGAACGTGGACTATGTGCCACACATTATTCTGAGTGATTCACCTTGCTAAATTCATTGGTCCAAATATCATAAAAAATACATACTTTTACAGATGGGAAATGTTACGCAGGATAATTTAAACAACTTACCTAAAATCAGAGAGCCAGGCAGAGGCTGAGAAGA
>NW_006360890.1:0-687 GCF_000327345.1 Myotis davidii
TCTTACAACATCAACGGTCTCGTTGATTCGTTAGGCTCTTAAAGTGGTCATCCTTTAGAAACAATGACCAGTATCATAACTGAAGGAGGGATAGGGACAAAAAATAGAATAGAAGAAAGGAATAAAATAAAAGCTTGTAGAGGTAGATGTCTGGTATATTTTGGAATTGGTTTGATAAGGAGTTTGTAGTTGAGTTTAAGGAAAGTTGTGTGTGTGTTTTTTAAAAGTCTGCCTAATATATCCCGAACCTCTATTGCTTACAAAGCTTCAAAGGGAGAACTACATATATTGACAAGACAGGGAGCCCATGACCAGGATCCCACATATAGTGATGGTAATTAGGTTTTACCTCAAGTGCCTGTTCCCAGCAATTTGTAATATTTGCCTTGAATGTATTGAGAAAACTTTGAAGGCAGTACTACAATTTTTTTTAAACCAATGTCTGCCATGGGCAAGGTGAGAGTGATGGGGGTATGGACTATGTATTTGCCAGTTTTAGATGAGAGCATATTGTGATGACATCATTTCAAGCAGGAAGCAAAATAAACTAAGACTGTTCCAATGTTTTAGTGTGGCACACGCTGAAAGAGAAAGGCATGAGTATTCTTTTCTTGGGATGGGGAATGAAATGGGGAAGAGAGAGTGAAGAAGATAGGGCTGCTGAAATGAATAGGGGAGGAGAAAAAA
>NW_006360891.1:0-687 GCF_000327345.1 Myotis davidii
ATTTTGTGCGCTGGGCCTCTAGTAAATAATAGAGGCCTGTTGTATATAGAGTAAAGCAGGAGGTTTTTCATGAATATTTGTAAGAAAACAACTATCTTGAAAATTGTAGATTCCAAAAAAGTTCAACGTTTCACTTGACATAAACTGGCAGACAAGATCATTTAGAACAGTTCTCTGCTGAGAATAATTAGAAAAACTGTAAAATAGAAAACAGTTTGACTGCATCATAGTACTTCCGATGCAATAAAAAATTATGGGGCCAAGATCTAACAGCATAAATAAACCTAGTAAATCTGATCCTGGCATTTGGGCCGCTTTTATCTGAAATTGACTAGTCCAGAGGAGGAGGGCAGATGAAAAGGGAGGATGAGAAGATCAACAGAGCTCTTGACAGATTCAGAGGACTAAGATGACAAAAATGACTAAAATAGACAAAGGAAGAAATAGAAAATCTGAATATTTGACTGTTAAAGAAATTGAATCTGTAATTAAAAACCTTTACACTAAGAAATCTATATATGCCTCAATGGCTTTATAGGGGAATTTCATATAATGTCATTTAAAATGATATGATGGTACTGTAGATTATAGGAGGTTACATGCATATAATAATCAAATGTAATGTACTATCCTTGATTGGGCACAAGACTGCTAACGACTTGGCCTTTCTTTCATGTCTGTTGCCTT
>NW_006360892.1:0-687 GCF_000327345.1 Myotis davidii
ATGTCCATTAATTGTCACTCCCAAACCCACTGCTCCCAGCCCCAGGTAACCACTAATCTGGACATTTCATGTAAATGGGCTCATACAATATGTGGGCCTTTGTGATTGGCTCTTTCACTTGGCATGCTGTTTTCAGATTTGCATTAATTTCCTACGGTTGCTATAACAAATGACCATAGGCAGGTTGGTTTAAAACATTAGACATTTATTCTCTCATAGTTCTTGAGGCTAAAAGTTTGAAGTCGGCCTTGACAGGACCATTCTCCCTTTGGAAACCACAGGGGAGAATCAGTCCCAGGCTTCTCTCCGAGCTTCTGGTGGCTGTAGTCAGTCCTTGGCGTCACTCCAGTCTCTGCCTCACTTGATGTTCTCCCTGTGTTTCTGTCTCTGTGTCTTCACATATTTAAAATGAAACCAGTCATAGGACATAGGGCCCCCTGCAAAGACCCTATTTCCGAATAAAGTCACACTCATAGAAACTTCAACATATCTTTTCTGGAGGACAGTAATTCAACCCATGAGGGTTCGTTCACATTGTCATATGTATCACAACTTCATTCCTTTTATGGCCAATAATATCACATTGTATGAATATATCACATCTTATTTATCCATTTATCAGTTGATGGATCTTTAGGTTGTTTCTACTTTCTGCCTATCCTATATAATACAAACCTAATATGCTAA
>NW_006360893.1:0-687 GCF_000327345.1 Myotis davidii
TAATTTATCCAGAGAGTATCTTGTACCATATTCAGTTATATTTTTCTTTTTCAGTTTGTTCATTTTAATTTAACTATTTTATGGTCAAAAATGTATCTTGGTAAAAGAGATTTGCTGGCCTTTGCAAATGTTTTGAGGTTGTGGAAACTATGCTTTAATAAACTGACAAAGTAGTAAGGATCTGGTATGTGTGTGCGTATTTTTACACACCCAGATTGGCAACATACACAGTCACACATCTATTGCAATATATATTGGCATATGGCATGTGGCAAATAATAAAGGGAAATGCATTCCATGGTGTAGCTGTCTCCTCTGGGAGCCCTAGGCACGTTAGCAAACACCCTTCCATCCTGAGCTTCCTCCCTGAACACCCCTCTTCACTGAAATCTGGCTCTCACCGGAGACCCTCCCATCCCGTGGCCTTTTCAGATGAGTGTGCTCATTCGCCTCCACTCCACATGCCCCGTCTTTCACTCTCAGTTGGCAAAGCCATCCCATGTAAACAGCACTTCCGGAACAAGACCTATTTTCTGCTTATTCTTAGCCTCTAACAACTCTGTTACTCCCATTCCTTTGAATTTATGAACTTTGTTCTTCTTCCCTGAACATATTATTCTATTCTTGACCTTCTAGTGCTATTATGTTTATTCTAATAACCAAAACACGCCTCCCTTTAAAAAAAAA
>NW_006360894.1:0-687 GCF_000327345.1 Myotis davidii
TCAATTACCCTGTTTGTCTATTACTAGATAGGATTTTATAGGTATCTTTCTAATTAGCATACTTCCCGTGATTTTGCTTTTTAAAGCAATTAAAAGGGTTTAACTCCTGATTTCTTTGTTTTCTTTTTGAGGTGAAATTCACATAAAATTAACCATTTTAAAGGGTACAATTCAATGGTATTTAGTACATTCACATTTTTGTGCAATCATTATCCTGATTTCTTTTTATATTAGTGAATAGCAATGAAGAAAAGCATGCATAGCACCCAAAGCCTATATATATGCCAACAGGGCAAGGTTTGCATTAGTTTTAGAATTTGGGCACTATTTCTAGAGATTAGTTAGTTTCATCCAACAGCCGGACAATTGGTCCATTGGGTTTTAAGTAACTGTGGTTTATTATAGCTCATTGTCATACCATAATTGCACTAAATAGTAGCTCTAAAATTGTTCATGCTGCTTTAATTTTGAAATAAGGGGAAAACTTTCATGCTAGAGATTCTTAAAATCTCCTCATAATTAAACAAATGCCTTAAAATTTTTCCACAAATGGCTGCATATTCATTTGTTGCCCAGGCTACTTAACAAATTATCCACCAAATTATTCTTTGCTTTGCCTCCTTAGGAAATCTGCTTTGCATAATCTTTCATTGATTAACTGATTTACAGTAGTATGACAGGAAAGAG
>NW_006360895.1:0-687 GCF_000327345.1 Myotis davidii
CACTATAAAGTTTCAAAGCATATTTTGTATTCTGTTTCCAGTGAAGCCATAAAGAAGCAGGAAAGCAAACCTAAATCAATGTACAGTATTGTACCTTTGTATAAATTAAAGCTATATAAAGACAATTATGAATTAACTATTAGAAACATTTTTAAGAGAATAAAGAGCCATACATAAAGAAAAAAAATGCTTGACCTTAAGGATTTAGTTTTGGACCACCACAAATATTGAAATAAAACTAGTTACATGATATTCTTAGTTTCTCAGTGCTTGTAAAAGTTATGTTTACACTACTCTGTAGTTTATTAAGTATGAAATAGCATTATGTCTAAAAAACATTGTACATACCTTATTTTAAAAATGTTTTATTGCTGAAAATCCTCACCATCATCTAAGTCTTCAGTCAGTCATTATCTTTCTTTCAGGGTGGCTATAGCAATTTCTTAAAGACTACAGTAACGTTTTCTGCATCATTCAACTTTTTCTTTCCTGGATGATTTTTCTGTAGGTTGCAACGATGTTTAATAACATTTTACTCACATTAGAGCTTCATTAAAAATGGTGTCAAACATTGCTGTTGCCTTATCAAACACATTTTTGTAATATTTCAAACACTGTTGTCATTTTTGCAGTCTTCACAGCATCTTCAAGAGGAATAGTCTTATCTCAAGAAACCATTTTTTTTTT
>NW_006360896.1:0-687 GCF_000327345.1 Myotis davidii
TTTTTTTTTCTTGGCATTACACTCAATATTTTGGACTTATTTTTCTCAGCTAATATTTAAGTATCTTTTTGAAATTTACCTGGAAAAATACTTAGATTACTGAGGTTTTCAAAAATTATTACTTCATTTACACAGGTAAAAGGAAATTACTAAAAGAAAACAGTTCTGTAGACCTTAGGGTAGGGTGGAGATGTATCCTTGGAAGTTCTGAAGAATACCTAAATGCATTCAGAGCACCTAAATACAGGGGACATTTCAGTGGATTACGACTACACAGAAGACCTCTGTTCTATATTTTCATGTTCCATTAATAGCAACACTATTTCATAGTTTATGAATAATCTGCAATGGAAAGGGGCCCTTTTGCTTACCTACTATGTGGTAAAAGAAAAGCACACTTGAAATACTTAAGAAAGTGTCATTTATGCTGAGAAGTCCAGAAGACATACCTGTGGTTTCTCTATTCCTGAAAGAATGTCTTGCACCCTCTTTACTTCCAACTCATACTCTGCATGGAAAAAGAGGGGGAAAGAAAAACAGTTAATACCATTAAAAGGCAATAAGGTGGTCAAGTTCCTTCCCCAAGGCCTTTACCAAGGGTTATCATTCAGTCAGTTGCCTGCTACCATGAACTTTTGGTTCTATAAACATGAAAATGAAAATCAGGAATAGGGATTCTTTTTTTTT
>NW_006360897.1:0-687 GCF_000327345.1 Myotis davidii
TTAAAGGGCCAGAAGTTTGAGAACCACTGGTTATAGTGTTTTTTAATACCACAGTTATACAAATTGGTCAGTGAATGCTATTAATATAGGTTTTTGTTCATTTGTACAGGTATCCTTTTGATTAGATTTAAAGAAGTTAAATTTTTAGGAAAAAGTATAAGTATACATTTTGGTAATTATTTTCAAATTTCTGGGAGACTGCTATTATTTTTTCCTAGTAACACTGTCCTCTTAATATCCCTTTTATTATCACCTGGAGAGGTAGTGTGAGAAACATCTGTTGGACATGGCTTGACTATGTCACTTCCACACAAGAGCAATCTGTGGACTCAATTGGCTAATCTCCATGGAAATAACGGTCACAGATATATTGGACCATGAGCCTTAATGATCAAGCCCTTCCGTACCTTGCCAAGACCTCTCCATATACCTTTGAACTCCACTGTTTCTAACCCTTAAATGTCAATATGCTTCCTCACTTAAAATGGCCCTTTCTCAGAATATTATTTTGTTTTTTTAATGGGTCTTACTCCTCTGGAGAAGTCATTTGATAAACTTTTGGAATGTAGTTTTTTTCATCTGGAAAAAATAGGGGATATAAACTATATATCATTTCCAAGGTCATTTCCATATGCCAACTTCTTAGCTTTACTCGTCTTCCTCCCTGTGTGGTTGTAAAATATACAT
>NW_006360898.1:0-687 GCF_000327345.1 Myotis davidii
TTGCAAACATGATGGTCAGTAAAAATTGACTTCAAAATTTCTAATTAGTTTACTCAACTAGATGATAATACTAGCTGATGTGTACAGAATCTATACACATAGAATCACTTCATCATTTGGGGGTTAGAATCGCCTCATCATTTGGGGGTTAGAAAAAAATGTGGGCCTAAAATATCTTTGAGCCTTCTGGAATATAAGAAATATACTTTTTTGTCAGTATTAAAAATACTGAAAAATCTTTTGTCAGCTAAAAATAATCTGTATCAGGCATTTTTCTACAAACTACATGGGTATTAGTCTGTTCACACTTAGGAAGTAGGTTCTACCTTTATCCCAATTTAAGGATGAAGAGCCTGCGGAGTAGAGAGGATGGGTATCTTGCCTGAAGTCACTTCACCAATGGGTGTAGAGTGGGAACCTGAGCCTAGGCAGCTCAGCTCCAGAATAGATTTGCTGAACACAAACTTCATCATGATTGGTTGATTACTAAGTGGCCAGAGCTCTTTCATACTTATATGTAATGTGTTTTCTTTTCATATTGGGGCTTATCTGTTTGTTTGTTTGTTTTCAGTTTTCTGCCTTCCCTGAGTGATTTTAAAATCCAGAAATGCAAGAAAGGGCATTGTTGGATTTTCTCACTATTATCGTCTCTGTGCCTGGGAGAAGGCCTGGCACATATTAGGTGTT
>NW_006360899.1:0-687 GCF_000327345.1 Myotis davidii
GAATCATTTTAAATAGATGAAGTGTTATTACTTGGGTACATGTATTATACACTAATCTATAAACCAAGCAGCATGTACTAATAAACAAAATGAAGCATATTAATAGTAACTTATCATAACAATAAAAGTCCTAAATTAGGCTGTGACTAAATTTTTTAATTCGCTAAGGACTAATTGGTCACGAAGCTTGATTTACATTAATTAAGTAAAATTTCTTTGGAAGTTATGTTATAATATGGATTGACATTTAAAAATAGTACTTCCTCAAGAACATAAAGAATTTAAAAAGGTTAAGTGTTTTAATGGCTGTTCGGAGAAGTGCTCTATAAAGCCACTCTTGGGTGTGTAATCATGATGAAAGATAAACAGATACATTCTTTTGTCTTGCCCATGGAACAGATTCAATCATTAATAAACTGAACTGAAATTAATAGTTGAAAGCATCAGCATTTTTCAGCTTGAAACCTTTTGGTGTAGCAGATACTATCATATGCCTATGTCAATGCTACTTCCTCTTTCTTTCTTGTGTCCAGTTCCAGGATTGGAATCACAATTGGTCTGAACCAATTCAAATCCTCTTTGCTAGTGATAGGTCTAAGCATGGACATGTGGTTCAGTCCTGACTTTTGAAACCTAAAGGGAAGACTGCTGGGGTTTCTGGGCAAATTTTTTCTCTCTAACAAAAGA
>NW_006360900.1:0-687 GCF_000327345.1 Myotis davidii
ATTTCCAGGCTAGTATCCTTTCTACCAAGGAGTACTGGGATCTCCTTACATCAGAAAAGATATAATAGATGTGGAGTATATTTTAAGTGATTCAGATAAGATAAAAATAAATATGAAATTGTTCATTATTACACATTCTAGCTTAAAACCTAGATATTTGGGTGAAAAAAATACCTATTTTCAACTACAGAGAAGATGATTGACTATAGGAAACTCTAAACAACTTGTTCTCAGATCATTCACTATAGCAAAATAGGCTTAAAGTCAATTTTAAAAGTTAGGTTGGGTGATTTTCATAAGTGTTAAATTGAAAGTCATGGCATTAAAAACAAAACAAAACAAAAAACAAAAGGACATTGCAGTAGGAAAGCTCAAGATTCTAATTAGCTGTGTGTCCCTCAGTCTTCTGTGCTTATGTCTAGATATATAAACTGAAAACTGGAGGAGTAGTGTATACGGTTCCTGGCAATTTCAAATTATTTGACCCATGTAAATGAACTTATCATAACTTAGGAGTAACTGCTATAGTAATTAGAATAATAGTAACTGTTCTAAACTACTCTTCAAAATTTAAATGGCTTAAAATATAATTTTAGGCCCTGGCTGTTTGCTCCATGGTTAGAGCGTCAGCCACGGACCAAAGGATTGCAGGTCCAATTCCTGGTCAAGGGCATGTACCTTGGTTGC
>NW_006360901.1:0-687 GCF_000327345.1 Myotis davidii
CAAAGGAAATCAGACATTATTAAGCATAATCAATGAGGGAGCATACATCTACTTTACAAGGAAGCTATAGCTTCATACACTCCAGGGGATAGCAGCATTGCCTTGCTAAGGGGAACAATACCCCTCCTTCCCCCATCTATATATGGAGGAAGGACCAGCTTTTCAATATTCTTAGTCCACTCACCCAGACTATGGGGTGGAGAGGGTTTAGCACATATGCAATAGGAGACAAGATGGTGACAATAGAAACCTGTCAGTCTAACCTGGGAAAAGGACTGAATTGGATAAGGCACATAAAACCCTGAAAGATCTAGGAAATGGATTGGTCAGAGGGTGGGCCCAGTGTATACCGATGAAAACTTGGGAAGTGGATTGGTTATTTTGAAAAAGCTTATCCTTCCCAAGCCCAAGATAATATAACTGAGCCTAAAAAAGGCAAAACCATTCTCTCTCTCTCCTGCCTGGTAACACATGCTCACGTGTTGGCCCATTCTCCTCTATTGCAGCCATGTGGCCCTAGCAGCCACCTGGGCCCATAGCAGATTGTGCAGACTCCAAGTGCCAGTTGAACACTGTGCCAGTTGATGCACAGCTGGGAATACTGACTAGGCTATCCAAATGGGAGAAAGACTGGACTAGTTTTGGCATGGCACTAAATCTCTGGACATTGGCCCTATTTCTGGGCCT
>NW_006360902.1:0-688 GCF_000327345.1 Myotis davidii
TGTCAATCATCAGGGCTACATTCCTGAAGTCAGATAATCTATGTGCATAATGGAATAAATTGCACATTTTTAAAATGACCTTTGGAGAAATATAAGAAAGAGTTGACCTTTGGCTTATTAAACTGGAGTCCTCATTTTGACTTTGACCCTCACTTGTTGGGCAATTACTTAAATTCTCAGTGACTCACTTTTCTCATCTGTTTAGTAGATATAATAACATCCATCCTATTGAGTGCTTTGAGAATTAAATGAAATAATGTAAAGAATGTCTCTACTCAGTATCCTAGAATTAATGATGTTAGCTTTTTCCAGGTCATCTTTTTTACATTCTCTGGAGGTTTGTCAATCATGTCTTATATGCATGGCCTGTATACTTACCAGAAAATAAATGCAGTTATTCCTCATAACATGTGTCATAAAATAAAATTTTCTTTTGCATCTTTACCTTCTGTTGCAAAATGTATGGTTATTAATAAGTGATATCGATTCTAAAAACAAACAAACAAAAAACACAACATTTAAATCCGAAAATGTGCTCTCTTCTTTCATAGAAGAAAAGTATTGCCTAAAACATGTGTCACGTGCACCTTGTGTTCTCAGCCGGGGATAGCTAGCTTGCTGGGGGTCACTTTCTCTCCTGCCTCTTACACAGACACTCTCTTTCCCATTCTACCCAAATTCTTTTTTT
>NW_006360903.1:0-687 GCF_000327345.1 Myotis davidii
GCTCAACCACTGAGCCACACCAGCCAGGCCAAGTCTTTCCCTTCAAGTGGAAAAAGTATATTTCTTCAAGGATTTTATAATCCATAACCTCCCTGCTAGGGGCCGATGGGCAGCTACCACCAGCCAATAAATCTGTCTGCCCTGAGGTGAAATCCATGGGCAGATGTGGCAAGTAGATGAGCCTGTTCTTTCAGTGATTTGAGGTGCTGGTGGTCTGCCAAAGGGCTGACACTGAAAACGGAGGACAAATTCCTCCTCAGCATCACACAAGTCTTGCTACTCAGGTTGCTGCAACAATGAAGTGCGAAATATTTACTCTGTAATTAAAACTGGAGGATGGAAAAAGCATGTGGGGTTGGGAAGAGAAGAATAAACAATATAGTTTAAAGAGTAATAACCAAACTTCCAAGGTCAGTGAATTTCCACCTTGAATTTGCACTGGTAACAATAATTCTAGGTAGTTACCCCAATGAAGTAAATAGAAATTCATTGGACGGTCATCACAACATCATGACAGTAAAAAATTAGACATAAATAGTGTACATATCCAGCGAAAGGGAATTGGTTCCATAATCGTGGAAAATTGGTTCAATAAGTTTATCCAGTGGAATATATGCATGAATTTTTTTTAAAACCTTCCATTTAGAAGAATATTTAATAAGAACATATTAATTTAAGTGGAAAAAA
>NW_006360904.1:0-687 GCF_000327345.1 Myotis davidii
ATTCAGTCCTTAACAACCCTATCTATGGATGGATGGATGGACGACAGGCGGATGGGTTTAATGCCTGGGAGAACCCAAGTTATTCTATAATTAGAATTTCATTCTACATATATTCAAGACGGGCTCCAGGGTTGGACAGCCAGCATGTGGTCACATGGACAGCTCTTGGCACAGGGCTGTCAGGCCTGACCTGGAAATACCAGGCTAGCCTCCCACCCTGTTGGAAATATGCACATGACATACAAAATGCCAGTCAAAGCAGGTGAGGGATGGTGGGATCACAGGGATCCCAAGGCACATTGCCAGACCCCCATTCCAAAGGCGTGGGACCCTGGCCCTAGAAGCACCTGGTCTAGAAACCAGTCGGGCAGTGAGGGCCATGCTGCAGGTCGGCCCGTGTGCCCAGGGTCACGTCTGGGTGCTGTTGTACTTACGCTTCTTTTCTTTATTTTCAAAGTGTGGCAAATACATTATTAAATTAGGTCAACATTTAATCTGGTCTTAGTTTCAATGTGGAAACATGAAGCACTATTTTATTTGCACTTCCCTGTATGAGTTTTGAGCCCAGACTTAATTAAAGAGACTAATGAGTGAATGCCAAGGACAGAAAGGGGGCTAGTGGAGGTGATAACCAGAAACAGTCCTATCAGGCAGTCATCATCATCATATATAATAAAAGGCTAATAT
>NW_006360905.1:0-688 GCF_000327345.1 Myotis davidii
ACTAACTGCTTAGAGTTACTGCTCTCAGAGGCCAAAAGATATAGAGTCAAAGTTTTGAGGGGCGAATAACTGGCTATAGGCTGAGGAAAAACAAGTCACATAAACTCTACAAAGCCTACGGAGTGAGATAAGAATGAAGAGGCTCCTTTAGTGGGTTCTCAATAATAACTCATGAGGTATTTCCTTAGAAGTGCCTCAATTATTGTTAAAATTTCTTTAGTTTAAGCAAAAAAAAAATCCATAAACCCTTTATTTCCTCTTTTCCTTCAAAACTACTCAAGTTGAAGTCTTCTTAGTGGCAATACTACAAAGAAACACAAGAGGGCGTGCCATTGTAACTGCTTGGAATCCCTTTCAAATCCAGTCTCTGATTTTACAAAATCTCAACAAACTGGCTGAAACCATCTAAGAACTATTTCACGAAATAAAGTTAAAAGTAGCATGCAATGTAATTTATTATCCTTCATTGTGAATATTTTATTTTTCGCAGAATTTGTGCAGACTTCATATATGCTGAGGTTTACTCTCAGGCTAAAGGGGGCCAATACAAATCACAAGATCCTGAGAGTGTTTAAAGCTTTAGAAAACTGCACTCGCTTTGTAATGTGGCAAGTTTTCTGCTAGAAATAGGCTCCTTTGCTGCCACTATCTACTAGATAAGTGTGATGTTGTTACAAAGATCTAGGAG
>NW_006360906.1:0-688 GCF_000327345.1 Myotis davidii
GCGTGTCATAGGTTCGCCATCACTGCCCTATATGATCAGGCTCTTACCATTCCACTTCATCATCTTGAGACATACTTATCTCCTAGGTTCTAGAATGCACCAAGGTCTCTTTTGCCTGAGGGCCTTTATCCATGGCATTCACTCTGTCTGATATTTCCCCCTGCTCTTCACTTGGTGGACACCGTCAAAGACAAGACCAAATAGGTAAGGAGATCGATTTTATTCAGGCTATTGCAGTAGGAAAAGCACCCCAGACCTCAAGATTAGAGTATATTTCTGTTTCCTATGGTTGCTGTAACAAATAACCACAAAATGAGTGGTTTAAACAATGGAAAATTATTATCTTATAGTTCTGGAGTCCAAAACAAGTTGTAATGGGTTGCACTGCCTCTGGAGGGTTTGTGGGACAAAATCTGTGTTTTTTGCTTTTTCCCCACATCTAGAGCTGAATTTCTTGTCTTATGATCCCTTCCTCCACCTTCAGAACCCATGGTATAGCGTCTTTTCTCTGCTCTGCTTCCATTCCATGGCTGCCTTCTCTCTGTAGTCAAGTCTCCTTCTGCTTCCCCCTTACAAGGATACTTATAATGATATTTGGAGTCCACCCAGATAATCCAGAATAATTACATCTCAAGCTTTTCAATCTCATTTCCAAAAGCCCCTTTTCCATATACAGTAACATTCATAA
>NW_006360907.1:0-688 GCF_000327345.1 Myotis davidii
CACTTTAAATATTCAGGCTAGTGGCAGAGGTAGGGTGATTGGAAATCAATCCATCCACCCTTCCTTCCTCTCCTTCCCCTTCCCATCTCCATCCTCTTTTCCTCCCTCCCTCCTCTTATTCTACAGGCTTCCCCGACTGCCTGCTTCAGGGTCCTGTGGCAGAGTGCCCTCATGGCCCTGAACAACAGGTCAGAAACGTACCCAACTGTAACTGTAAATCACACAGATCCTGTCCTTTGGAGACTTAGAAAAAGAGACCCAGGAGGCTTTCATGGAGATAGACCCTTGTAAGCTGAGCCTCGAAGCCATGAAGGGCTGAGGGGAGACCAGCCTGTGCAAAGGCACGAAGGCTGGGAAGGGAAGGATGTGATAAAGCTGGTGAGCCAGGCTCTGAGCCACGTATATGTCCCGGGGCATGTGGCTGAAGGGCAGGTGGGGACAGAAATCGCAATGGAAAATGAGCATCTACAGAACTGTGTACAGGAATTATGGCCACACCACTTGCAGTGTTTATGTGAAGATTTCCTACTCATTCTTGTTTCATTACCACCACAGACCTGTGAACTTGAGAATGGAGAGGAGGGGATGGGTGGAAGGAATTTCACGAGGTCTGCGTAGGAAACTACTACAAGAAGCAGGAGGAAGAACAAGGCGAGCTTGCACTGAGGTGTCGATGGTTGCTACTCTG
>NW_006360908.1:0-688 GCF_000327345.1 Myotis davidii
AGAATATATCTTCTAGTAGATCTATTGATGCATATCAATGCAAAATAAAAGGCAAATATTTTATTCTCTTCTAAAAAGTACTCCTTCAGCAAGCTGAGACGAGCCAAATTTATGTTTGGCAGGATGCCTCCTAGGGCATATGCTAGCTTCTTATTGAATTAGCAGAATTTTAGATTCAACGGTCCTATTGCTAAAACTGCTGGATTTGGCCCTTCAAAACCCATGATGTCAGGACTTACATGAATTAATTGGATAGGACCTTGCAACCAGACTTCAAAGTAGACTTATAATAACCAATACGTAGTTTAACTATTTTATTTCCACAGCTTATTTTATATTGGAATTCCAAATAGCATGTACCAAAAAGGAAAAATATTTAACCATAGTTATTTGTATAGTCATGTTTTCTTTTACTCAGTCAGGCAATTGCATTCTTTGACAAACAAATTCCTCTTCTCTTCTTCTAGAATTCAATTACCTTCTACTCTGTATCTCCAGATGATTGTCCAAAAGATAAATATTTTGTACAGCAAATGTTCATTCATTCACACAACAAATGTTTTAGTGTCTATAATGTACAATGCACTCAATTTCATGCCGAGAAAAAATGTATTAGACAGAAATCCTGTTTTCAGAGAGATTGCTATCTAGTAGGGTGTGTGGGAGAGTGTGTGTGTGTGTGTGTGTG
>NW_006360909.1:0-688 GCF_000327345.1 Myotis davidii
CTGCCCTTGGTTTCCCTTTCTCTTCTGCAGCCTGAACACTTCCCCAGGTGATGAGCTCGGGAAATCAGTGGGTTCTCTTTGCTTCTCTTCTCCCAGAGACCACTGACCTGATCTGTCTGATGCCCAATATCGGAAAAATGTTTTGTCTGTTTTGTTTTTGTAAATTGATCGAAGAAGGAGGTAAATCCATTCCCTATTCATCTATATTGATCAGAAGGGGAAGCCCTTTAATAAACAATTAAGCAGTCATTTTATTATTTCAGTATGCCAAAACTTTTAGCTTTTCAAGAGTACCAAAGATGTCAAACTGCCTTCTATTTCCTGATGCCTGTCACCAATCTCATCAAGAATGGATCTTAACTGTCAGATTGTATTTTTGGAGATAAATTTAACTGGAGTGCTCTTAGAAACAGGTTTCCTCGCTTGTGGAGAAATGAACCTTTGTAACTCCCAGAGTGCATTCTGAGTTCAGTGAACACAATGTAAATTACAGTGTTAACCTCAGCATCACCCCTCCCATCAAAATAATTCCATCATGCATGGAAAATAGAAGTTTTGAGCTTATGACATGCGAACACTTTAAATCAGAAATATCAGTGCACTTCAGCAGCCTCTAGAATAGCTGACGTTCATGAATAAAAAATGAATAAGCACCATGTAGAGAACATTTTATTACCTTTAAATGAAG
>NW_006360910.1:0-688 GCF_000327345.1 Myotis davidii
ATTCCGGTTATAGGAAATGTTCCGAATAGATAATCCCAGAGACAGAAAATGGATCAGTGGTTGCCAGGGGCTGGGAGGAGATGTGGGGATGGGGAGTCGCGGTGGTGGTTGCACAATGACTATACTAAATGTCACCGAATTGAACACTTTAAACTGATTAATTTTATGCTGTGTGCATTTTACCCTAAAAAAAAGTGCTTGTAAACAGAAAAATGATTCCTTATGGGGATTATTCTAGTTAATGGCAGAAACCTTGGCGGCTGGTGCCCAGTTCCATGCCTCACGTGGAGGTGCCACAGTCGCCCACCCAGCATCCCGGGGCGCCATTCCCATGGTATTTATTCTTTGTGAGTGGCGCCCCCTAGAGTTGGAAACGCGGCAGGTCAGCCTGCCTGTCAGAAGCCAGCCAGCTTCATTTGTTGGACCCGCAGTGTCTGCTCAAGCCTGTGGCTTCCTGGCCTAATGATCCTCACTCCAATTAGGAAAGCAGCGCAAAGGCCGGAGCACAGGTGCCTGCAAGTGGCGGGTGAGAGTCCCCAGGCAGCCCCCACGGTGGCTCCCGCGCTCTTTGCAGAGCCTCTCGCCCAGCAGGTTCAAGGGGCAGAGTGAGGAGTCCTTTAATTGCATTGAGCCGGGGACGCTGGCTTCCCAATTACTGGGCATTTGAAGTTATTTGATGTGGGAAAAC
>NW_006360911.1:0-688 GCF_000327345.1 Myotis davidii
ACACACACACACACACTTTTATTAAAAGAAGAGGTTGATCGGTGCTAGCTTGATTTTGAGCAACTCTGTTTACTCCATGATCAATATCTGCAGTCCACAACCTGAAATGAGCCATAACGTCACGGTTAAGAACTCGAAGGCTGGAGCTAGACTCCTCGAGATTGAGTGCTGCATTTTTCAGTTGCTAGTGTTGTGATCTGGGGCAATTTACTGAAATTCTGTGTCTCAATCTCCTCATCTGTAAAATGGGAGAGTAATATGTTATGAAGATTAAGTAATAATACAGGTACACTGCGTACAGCAATGCCTGACACTTTAAAAGTAACAACTTATTTACAATGATGAAGACAATGACAACAATGATGATGATCATGATGATGATGACAATAGACTTGTAATGCTGACAGAGAAACAGAGAATCAAAAGACATGGGTTTTAGCACTAACTTCTTGTGAGAATTTAGGGGAAATCACTCTCTTAATCAAACTCGGTTTTCCCATCTGTAAAATTGAGACAGACAGGGCAATGCCCCAATCCCATCTGGATCCAAAAAATGTACCATCCCAATTCTGGGGCCTCATATATAATATTGCAACCATAATAACGCTGGGTTTCATCACTCAATATTCAGGAATGACTGCATGTCACCCATGGGATTGTGTTTTGTTTTGTTTTGTTTTGTTTTGTT
>NW_006360912.1:0-688 GCF_000327345.1 Myotis davidii
AAAAAAACAAACCACAGCATCCAAAACATTAAAAGGAAGGACCGACTAGGGGCACATTAACACACACATCACCAAAACCGGATGACTTTATAAAATAGGGATTCTTAAACTGGGGGTCCATGGACTTTTGAGGGATTATAAATGCAAAAGTTACCCAAGCTAAAGGCAGGAAATGAAAGCTGCAAAGGAATGAAAAAGAGAATTTTTTCTACTGGGAAATTATCACGATGCTGAACTAATGAGATAAAAGGCAATCCTGAAATCCAGTATTAAGGTATCCAAGAAACGAAAAGCACAAACAGGATGGAAGGGGAACGTTACGGAATATGGACATATGTAAGCAAAGCAAGCACAGCACTAGGGCACTGTATAGCTGAGTTGTCACTATGAAACCCAGAAATCCTAAAATATTAGCTCCGAGACCTAAGCCTACACACTGAAGATGGAAGGCGAAACAGACTCTCTTCGAATTTTTGATCCAAAAGATATCTTAAGATAAGCGTGACTGGAGACCAAGGCTCAGAAGCGTTATGGGCCAAATAATGCCTGGAAGAGTCCAGCGTTTTCTTTCTCCAACAGCCAGCCCCCTCCCTAACTTTAACACAACTTTTGGGGAGACAATGAAAAAAAACCTAAATTTTATAAAAGCACATGGTCTGCCTTTACATACCCAGGTTGAGTATTTTTT
>NW_006360913.1:0-688 GCF_000327345.1 Myotis davidii
ATACTGCAAACCATGCTTTAAATGATGAGTAGAGATAATGATTTTAATTATTTCCCTGCTAAGCTATCTAACATTTGTTCTACTAAATCTCACTTGCACTGTTATAAGCTGACAACTTTTGGATAAAAGAAATATCTCATGTATCTCATGCCGATGACTGTAAAGAATCGCATGCATATCCATTTTCATAGTCTTCCAAAACTAAAGGTACAACATGAGATAGATCGTTGGAATACGCAATGGAATCCTTGAGTGCTTTCGTGGATGGCTTGAATTAATAAAAACATAGGGAAATTATTTCGTAAAACCATGAATTCACAACTACAAAGCCTATTTTTGTTTTGCTATTATTAATACAATAAGAGGTTTGACTTTGACCTTGGAATCATAAACGTGGAAAACATTAACAGTATTATATTGACATGGTCTGAACCTCTCTTTTTCTGTATGAAACGGAGGCTTCTGATAAGTTTTCAGGAATCTCTGTGGCACCAAATAAAACTAAACAATTTATATGGACTAAGATCTAGGGAACCAAAAGATCCAGGCTCCTTGATAAAAGGAAGACTGTTTGAAACCACTGGCAATTATTAATGTTTTAAAAACTATAATTTTAGAAATCACCCTTTGTAAAAATAAATATTAACCTTTGGAAACTCTGTTTTTCATAATAAGGTATATAGCAGGG
>NW_006360914.1:0-688 GCF_000327345.1 Myotis davidii
CTTCCAGCCTCCAGAACTGTGAGAAAATGAATTGCTATTGCTGCCTGTAGTGTTTGTGATGGCAGCTCGAGTAGTGAGGTTGACAGCAATAGGAGTGACATGAGGGAAGTCAGTCTGGGGTTCACTGCAGAGGAACAATGAGAAGGACCACGAAGCACTAGGATTGGGGGCAGCATTTAGGACTTAGGCTCTAACAAACCCAATCCAAATCCCGTGGCCCCCACAGCCTTTGTCCTTTGCAGGTAAGCTCAGTTTACTTCCTGACACCCTTCAGCATTCTCATCTACCCTCTCCCACCAGTCCTTGTGTTTTGCCTTTTTGTGGAAGTCTGCTGAGCTTCTTCCATTCCCAGTCACCCTCCCTGTAGGAAAACACATTCCCTGACTCCTTGTCCTTGGTATTGGCTGCACCACAGTTCCCAGTTATGGATCTGTCTCTACCCTAATTAGTCTGTGAATTCCAGGTGGATGGGGTCATTTCTAGGTGCACTTACAGAGCTAGAGCCAAACACAACATTTGACCTGCAGCTTGGGCTTAAAAACATACTTCCTCATTGCCTAAGACTGTACTGTTCAGTTCTCCTCTCCTCTGGGCACCCTATATCCCAGACAAGCTTCACTCTCCAAAAAAAATCGTAATCTGATCTGATAATGGTTTATGCCAGTGGTTGGCAAACTCATTAGTCAAC
>NW_006360915.1:0-688 GCF_000327345.1 Myotis davidii
CCATGTTTCTCTTTTATTAGATAGGATGTCCTTATATCAGGCACTGCTATCAAACTTGGTTCTAAAGTGATGAATAATCAATAAAAGAGGCAAAGCCCTTATTGTGATGACTGTTACATTCTCATGGAGAAAACAAAAAATTAACAAATAAATCTCTAAGTCAGATGGTGGTAAATGCTACAAAGAAAAAACAACCAGTGTAAGGGGATAGGATTTAGATTGCATACTAGGCTATCAGGTAAAGACTCTCTGAGGAGATAACATTTGACCAGCACTTGAACAGTTAATAGGGAACAGTTGATGCAAATCAAAGAGGAAAACCAGAACAGCCAGTGCAAAGGCTCTAAGGCTGGAGTGTACTAAGTGTATTTGAAGGGAAATAGTCTAGTGCAGTTGTATTAAGGGAAAGACTGGTAAGAAAGGATACTACATAGGTAGCACTAGGCCTTATGGGCCAAAAGAAAGACTGATTATTTTTATTGTGGTACAAAACATAACAAAATTTACCATATTGACCATAGATGGTGCACATGTACAGTTTAAATGTATAGATCACTAGTATTAACTATATTTACATTGTTGTAAAACAGATCTTCAGAACTATTTTCTCTTGCAAATCTTAAATTCTAGAACCATTAAACAATTCCTCCTTTCTGCCTCCTTTCCCCAGGCCCTGGTAAAAATCTTT
>NW_006360916.1:0-688 GCF_000327345.1 Myotis davidii
TTTGTTTGTTTGTTTAATTTGAGATAATGGTTATTTGTGTGCTTCTCTTACCCATGGGCTCCCAAGAGACTAGGAAATACTTTTTTTTCAATTGTTTAATTAATTCCTTACTGTAATACCACCTTATACAAAATAGGCTCATTTGTTCACATTTATGAAGTAAATCAGTTAGTGCTCAATTGAACTTTGAGAAGTGTTTGTGTACTGTAGTATCTGTATTCAAAGGACACTTAGGAACTTAGGAGCTATTTATATGTGTGTAACTTTTTATAAGTGAACATGAAATATTTAAACAACAAAAGCTCCCAAGTGATACCAAACAGACCACTTTTAATATCAACTGCTGTACTCAAAAAGGATGTCAGATAGTGGGACACCTGAAATAACCTTAGTAAACAGACTCCAAATTAAAGGAAGCCTTCCAACCACAGAGAACTTATTCTTGTCTAAGGCCAGGAAGGTCTATGGAACATCTCTCTGCATAGCTGAAAAGGTACCCATGGACAGACACAGGTAGTACCAAACAGAACACAATTTTGCAGGAGTTCTGTGGGAGGCAATTTTTGCAGAAGGCAATTACACTGGAGGATAATTGCGCTTCCAGAGTTCCACAGGCCTGTGAAATTACCAATTAAGTGCAGAAATAGCTGTAGCAATAGAAATGTAGTAGATGGGTTGCGCAGAGCAT
>NW_006360917.1:0-688 GCF_000327345.1 Myotis davidii
TTTCTGGGTCCCATCTCTGTGTCTATTCATAAAAAATGTCGGATCCTTGCTGGCGTCTCCTTATTCCCCGCCCAGGTCTCTGCCAGACTTTGCAGTTATTCTATCTGGCTGCCCAGGCCAGCTACAAATTGCTACCACCCACTCCTGTTTATAAAAAGCAGTTCTTGGCCATTTCTCACAAACTGGGCAGAAAAAGTTTAAGGGTCAGAAAGTGGTATCTGAGAAGCTGTTACATTTTCATCTGAATTTTTCTTAGAAATCGTAAAGAGAGGAGCTCAGGTGTGAGTAACGGTAGCGGACCCTGACTTAGTTCTTGGAGCGGGAGGAAAGTTATAGAGAACTAACACATGTGTGGGAATGTACACAATTTTGTACCAGTTTCAGAGATTTGGGTCAGGTTTCAGTAAAGCTCTAACTCTAGGAACTTCAGAAGGTGCAGCATGCTTGATCGTACCTTCTGTAAGCGCTCAGAGTTTTTGAATGACTAAGACTAGTTGCAAAGGCCATATGTTTTATTTCAATGAAAAAGATCTTGAACTCTGAGCTGGCATCTTTTGACACTCACCAAAAACAATAAGCTCCATTGCCATCTAGTGGTCATAGGATAAATTGCATGACCCCGACTTTCTGGGTTTGGGAGTCCTAATATTGGGTGACTGGAGAAGATTTGACTTTGGGTGGTAGGCAC
>NW_006360918.1:0-688 GCF_000327345.1 Myotis davidii
TCTTCTCTGAAACCAATAAAAATATATTTTTTGGAAAAAAGAAAGAAAGGAAGGAAGTAGAGCACATTACAGACAGAGGCAACCACATGCCAAGGCCCTGTGATAAGAGAAAGCAGAGCCTTTCTAAAACCTTGCAAGAAACTCATGTGACAGGAATGTAGAGAGCCAGGGGAAATGGGTCCAAAATGATAAGGGGAAGGCACACAAGAGTAAGGATATGGATAGGGGAGATTTAATGGTCAATAAGACTCCCCCCTTTCTCTCTATTTAGCACTTAGGTGTCCTGGCCCTTAGGCAGCTTTCGCTTGCCTTTCAACAGCCGTGCACAGCGACAAAAGTATCACAGAGCACTACCAATGTTCAGACAAATCATGTAAACTCTTAATCTCTTCAATTCATAGAAATCAACATTTTGGTCCAGGTAAATGTTTTTAAATCTTTGTCAGTGATGTGAAATTTTTAACATAAAAAAATAATAGACCCTTTCCACTACCCAAAGTTGGTCGTGCTTTTACTAAATACTGACCGAGAAAACATAATGATAAATAGGTACTATGCATTTAAATGAATGAATTTCAACAAAGTTAATGATAGTGCCCATGTACATTTGAAAAGTTATAGCCCATATATGCATCCCAGCTATGTGCTTTCTTTCATTTACAGAGCAAAGTGTGTGACCTATATGAAC
>NW_006360919.1:0-688 GCF_000327345.1 Myotis davidii
CTTTCAAATGTCAGCAACTAATTCCACTGTATAATAGGTCACACTGTGCAAGTGAAAGCAACTATGCCTGTCTATCTGCCGTGGACTAAGGGTTGCCACCCTCCTGATAGACCATTGACAGCAAATGTTATTTTACTTATAAGGTAGAGATTCCCACCTTTTAAAAAATACGCATGCGGGAAATAATGCTCTGATACCTTAAGGAGATAATGCTGACGCACAATAGCAGATCTTCACGTGACATACATTATCAGAGAATTGTTATTAGATGGCAGTGCCTGTCTGGTGGTGGTGGTGATTGTTCGCATACAGATTTTGCTGCATTGAAATCTTAAGCATCGCCAGGTCTCACACCCACATTCATCATTCTTTGAAGGCGGATTCATATTGTAGCACACTTTGAACACAATTGGAATGCAGTGTCAGATGAAAATATATTCCATAGTGCTTAAAATACCTTGCCAACTACTTTTTTAGTCCAAAAAGGAGATCTATGAGAAGGGCAGTACGGTATTGTAGGACCCAGAGATTCCATTTACTAGAAGACAAAGGCCCTGGTCAGTTAAATAAGGACTCAGAGCTTGGAGCTAGAAGAATTTAATTGGATACTTTATAGTTATTTTGCCTAGCAAAACAGAATTCTCATTCTCTCTGTTATAATAGTTATTTTTTAATCGTAGTCTTTTTT
>NW_006360920.1:0-688 GCF_000327345.1 Myotis davidii
TCACAGCACAGTGTATATCACAGATAGCAGTATACATAAGCTTACTTCCTTTTCTTTTTGCCTCTTATTTTAAACAGAACAGTAATCCATTATTTAGAACATGAAAATTAAGTAAAATATTCAACTGATGAGTCCATTGTCTTATCTTGTGTATCTGTTAACTATTGCCACAATGTTGTTGCAGAGAAATAGCCACAACATCTCATATTCTTGGAACGATACACTCATACATCTGTGGGCAGGTTAGAGTTGGACTGATCTAGGCTGGGCTCAACCAGTCTCTGAGTTAGCTGGGACTACCTCCTCAATACCTGTCATCTTCCTTCCGGTGCTAATGGACTAGCAAGAATGTTGTTCTACTGACTATGACAGAGGTACAAGAGACAAAGCAAATACATTTCAAGTCTCTACTTGTGTTATATTTGTAAATATCCCTCTGACCAAGATAATTATCACAGATGAGCCAAAACTCAGAAGGCAGAGAAAGAAACTCCATCTTTAGTAGGAGGGACTGTGAGGTTGCTTGAGGCAGGGAGTGAAGAATTGGGGTCAATGATTCAATCCACCACTGCTTGTATCCTTAACATGAATCAAACTACTTTTCTATTTTTAATCAGTCTTAATAGAAGCCTTAGGTATTTTCTAAAATTCAGTATCTATTGGGCAAAAGAAAAAGTGAATAAAAAAT
>NW_006360921.1:0-688 GCF_000327345.1 Myotis davidii
TTCTCTTTTATTAGATAGGATAGGATAGGAATAATAAGAAATCTAACATCTGAGAATGAAGTGAGAGAGTCCATGTGAAGGGCACAGAATAAGTGTTTGATTAACAGAACACAGTGTTGTTTTTATCATTACAGGCAATAAGAGGAGCAATGCAAAGGAAGCATGAGTTAGGTGGCAGGGCCTGAGTGCTGAGATCCTCATAAGCAGTTGATACTCAATTATCCTGATAGCACGACGAAGTAGGGACTATTACTGTACCCACTTTATAGATGGAACTAAGGTTCAGAAAACTCAGAACTTTGCCAAAAGTCACACAAGTGAGTGCAGCAGAGCTGGGATGTTGGAGGTTCAAGAGAGTCATCAAGACGGACCTCTGATGGCCCAGGCACTGTGCTGACAACCCCACTGCCCTAGGCACCCCGACCCCCACCCCAGCCCTCCAGCCTCTGACTCACCATCCATATCTCTGCACCCTCCAGGGAGGAAGAAGCAATATGGAGGAGTCAAAAATACAGGCCTAGAACCAGAATACCAGGTTCAGATGCCAGACTGCCACTTCCTAGCCATTCAGCCTCAAGGGGGCCTCAGTTTACCCCTTATCAAAAATGGGAATCAAGGTAATTGTTCCCAGGTAACTGGGCTTGTTGTGGGGAAACATGAGGTAATACTTCTAAAGTGCCTGGTACAT
>NW_006360922.1:0-688 GCF_000327345.1 Myotis davidii
CCCACTTTGAGAGTTGCTGTCAGCAACACAAACCCTCATGTTGCCACAAAACGATCCCATGCTTCTGCTCCTGTGTGTAGAGAAGCATCGCAAACAGCTTCCCGTAAATGCTGTCGCCTGCCCCTCACCCCACCCCCTTTCCTCAGCCCTGGCCTCGCTTCACTCCTACCTACCTGCTCAGAATCTCCACACGGGGCATCTCGGCCCTGGCATGCCCGCCAGACTAAGGAAGACCCGGAAACTTCAGGGCCACGTGAGCCACGGCCCTGGCCACATCGGCAAGCACCCGGGGGCCGAGGTAATGCTGGTGATTTGCATCGTCACAGGATCAGCTCCGACAAATACCGCCCAGGTTCCTTGGGGGAAGTGGGTGTGAGGCATGGCCACTTAAGGGGACCCAGCCTTCTTCCCCACGGTCAGCCTCGGTCTCCTGTGGCCCTCGGTCAGTGAGCAGACAGGTAAGTGCTGCCAAAGACAAGACGGTAGCTGCTCCCATCACTGACGTGGTGCGGTCGGGCTACTACGGAGTCTGGGGAAGGGGCGGCTCCTCGAGCAGCCTGTCGTGGCGAAGGCCAAGTTCATCAGCAGAAGACTGAGGAGAAGACGGTGTTGGGGGGGCCAGCGTGTTGGTAGCTTGAAGCCACATGGACGGAAAGAAGTTCATTAAATGCTCACAAGTGAAAAAAAA
>NW_006360923.1:0-688 GCF_000327345.1 Myotis davidii
GGACACAGACAATAGTGTGGTGAAGACCTGGAGGTACAGGGCTGGGTTGAAGGGGGCACAAAGGTAAATGGAGGACATCTGTAATACAATCCACAATAACACATATACACACTGGTATATGAAACTATTTGATAAGGCTCAGTGCAAAAATATTAGTAAGGACTACCAAATAATATTAATGCACCATTGAAGCTACCTTTACAAAATCCAAACTAAGCAGAGTATTTTTATTTCTTTCATCACACCAAATTACCCATGTAAATATGGCTTTTATTTTGTCGGTTAAATCATTTTATTCAATTCATATGCTCTTCTCCATGAATCCCTGGATAAAACCCAAAACCACCACCACTTTTTGCCAGGTGGGAGATTTCCCTTCTTACCTCTAATTGAGAAGATCTTTTGTGTCCTATTGCCTGAACTGAACCAGGTTGACCCATCGCCTCCATTTCCTGGCATTGAGAATACATGCCTCTTCTCTGCTTGGAGGGCTTCAGAAGAAGATGTTTACTAAAACCTTTTGTATCTCTAAAAGGTTATGAGTCTTATTAATGAGTCTTAGTTAATGAGTCTTTGTTAAATTGAAAACTAAAGGTATTTGTTCTGAGATTATCTGTTAACTTGATATGTGGCTCTGCTTAACACCTATTATTACTTTACTAGAGGCTCGATGCACGAAATTCATGCA
>NW_006360924.1:0-688 GCF_000327345.1 Myotis davidii
AACTGGCACGAACCAAGCACCAGTGACCACTTGTGTAGTTAGCAACTCTACTAGGCACATGCTTTGTGAGGTCAGAGATTTGCATAAAATCTGGCTCCTTCTATTAAAGGGCTTGTGAGTCAATGGGAAACACATGCCATAGTAATATTTTATTCTAATACGATAAAGGCACTAATAGAAATATGTCCCAAGTGACAAAGAGATTGAACGAGGGCTCATTTTTGGCCCTTAACATTGTTAGAGTTAGAACATACTAGCGAAATTATATTAATGGTCTCTAATTAAAAGAAATAATTATTCCAGAAAGGGTGGAAGCCTGGAAATAAATTATCATCGGTGGCAAAATAAGGCAAAGATAAAAATTTGGACACAGTCTGAGATACTGTTCACATACAAAGGACACATCTCCAATACCTGTCCACCTGCAGCAAATAAGCAACACATTAGATTTTTGCTTTTCATCACTTAGTATGACATGATTGCTTATGCAATTACAGCTCTGCACAGAGAAACACCTTGTCGACAATTTGGTAAATATGGCTGTTCCTGCTCTCTACTCAAATCACCCTAATTTGAAGGCGCCGTCACATCTGTTCCCTGCTGGGTTTCTGATACACTGCCTTTGGTGTATTTGCACTTGGTGCTCTCACCCTCACTTAACTATTATTTAATTAATTAATTTACTGGT
>NW_006360925.1:0-688 GCF_000327345.1 Myotis davidii
ATATTACACTTTGATTGGTTGAATGGCTGACCGATCAACCAGACACTCAGCATATTAAGCCTTTATTATATAGGATTTAGGGATATTCTCCCAGATGTGAAAACCTTGAGCGCATTTGATTCCTAAATCACACTTACCATTATTTTCATTTGTTCCACAATCTGACCAAAGCTTTCTTGTATGTGAGGCTAAGAGAAACCTCCCGAAATCATCAAACACAACACATTTATTTTATTTAAATCTCTCTGTTTCACTCCCGTTAGCAAAGTCCTCCATAGACCTGGGTGTCACAATTACTTGGACAGATAACTGAATTTCAAGTTCAAGATATAAATTTCTCCTTTGCACATGATATTTTTAAAAGTGTATGTTCTTAAACTTATGATTGATGTCATGCTGTCTTCTCACCTCCAAATATCTGCAACCTGCCCTTCTAGTCCTATTTTCATTTTGTTTTTACTTTATTTTCATCCTGCCTATGGTTATGATTCCTTTTGTTGCAATATGATAGTTGGAAATAGTTTAAGCAAAACACAGAAGGGTAATAATAAGTATACAGTATATTTCTTGCGTGGTTAATTTATTCATCTCTTACTTGGCTGCAATTAGGGTCTAACTTGATTAAATAAACTGCAGCACCCTTCAGTATGTTCTCCACATGGCAGCTGTAAGAATCACTTCTTTTATT
>NW_006360926.1:0-688 GCF_000327345.1 Myotis davidii
TTTTTTACTTAATAAGTAGATAGTTATTGAGCATGTTCTATGTGTCAGATATTTCAATCCTTATTAAAATCTAGAGTGAATTTTAAACTACCACTTACCCATCTTTTCCTGTTGTTTTGTTTTATACTTCTTGGGCTTAGTACAAACAAACAAACAAACAAACCAAGGCTTTCATATGGGTGACAAGGATTCTCACAGATCTGGGGATATAGATGGTCACTTGGTGATATTTACAGGTAAAGTAAAACTCAGGTGCCTCAGGTTTGATAAGCAGCCTCTCAGGACACAGGACACCTGGAGGCTGGACTGACTGCATGTGCCCGACCACAGCTTAGTGTTGTCTGAAGTTTTATTAAAGTGGCCTCATACATGTTGCCATATTGATTTATAACCTGAATTTGTATTTGTCATGCAGTTGTGATTTTGAAGTACTGTACTCTTTCTGCTAACAATTTGTTAATTTAAAGAACTTTGTATCTCTTTCTCTATTTAAGAAAATTGAAAAAATTAATCCATGTTACTAATCATCCTCGCATGGATTAGTTCGAATGAGCATAGGTTAGAGTTCCAGGGCAGGGAGGGAGTGGTGGTGGAGACATGGAACAAAAAAGAAAAAAACAGTGTGGTGATTGCCAGGGGAAGCGGGCCAGGGGTGGGTATAGGGGAGATAAATGCTGATGGAAGGAGA
>NW_006360927.1:0-688 GCF_000327345.1 Myotis davidii
CTCTCTCTCCCTTTCCCTTCCTCTCTGAAATGTATAAAATATTTTTTTTCAAAAAAGATGTGTGTCTGCAAAATCATCAGGGAAAAAAGGTATTTAATCTACCCCAAGCATTTCCTGTTCTTATAAAATCTAGGATAACAGTATAATCATTGTCAGCCATACAAATACATCATTTCTTTCTCTTCACATCTGAAATTTATTAGCACTTTAGCATTGAACAAATGTTAATAGAGCCACTAGAATTTAAGTTCAACAAATATAAAAGTAAGCAAACTGGTAATTAAGACTTTGACAAAGACCCCTATGAAGTAATGATGAAATGTAAGCAGTAACTTCTTTCCAAATTAAAGGAAATGTGCCTCTTGTTGGCTGGAGAACACTAATTATCAAAGATTTGGCAGAAGTCTACCACTCCTAATTGCATGAAATAAGCAAACTGACATTTCTGAAAATGGCACTGATCACAACATAGTGTAGCTGAATCAGCCTTCTACAAGGCAGCAGCTCTGACGGTTGGTTTGCCGTTTGTCACTGAAAACACTATTCTTGTCATTTCTCTGTGAACTGTTTCTGTGAATTATTGAAGTATAATTTATGCATGTTTAGAAACAGTGCATTTTTTGTTTTTTAAATTACATTTTTATACAAATTTTGGGGGGTGACCTTGGTTAATAAAATTATACAGGTT
>NW_006360928.1:0-688 GCF_000327345.1 Myotis davidii
GGCCCCCTGTTTAAAAAGTTTGAGGACCCTGTTATAGATCATCTATTCAGGAGAATAATCCAAGTGTGTCTGAAAAGAATGTGTACTCTGGTGTTGCTGAGTGGAATGTTTGTTGATGCCTGTTAGGCCCATGTGGTTATTTACCTGTTGGCCTGCCTAGTTCCACCCATTAGTGAAAGTGGAATATTAAACTCTCCAACTGCTATTGTGGAATTATCTATTTCTCGTTCAATTCTGTCAGTTTTTGTTTCATGTATTTTTGGGCTCTGTTGTTAGGGGCGTAAAAGTTGATAATTCTCATATATCCTGATGGACTGATGCTCCCATCATTATAAAATGTCCTGCTGTGTGTCTAGCCACATTTCTTGTTTAAGTTAATTTGATCTGATGTTAGTAAATTATTGTTATTTGCATGGTATATATTTTTTCATTCTTACTTTTAGCCTATTTGTATCTTGGAATGTAACATGTATATACTACAGACAGGACAGTTAGCTTTTTAAAAATACTCAGTTTGACAGGCTCTGTCTTTTGATTAGATTGTTAATCCATTCACATTTAGTGTTAGGATTGATATGGTTAGATTTTTATTTTTCCCCATAAGCCTATGTCCTTTTAATTCCTATTTCCCCTTTATTGCTTTCTTTTGTATTAAGTGAATGTTTTCTAGTATAACATTGTACTTTTT
>NW_006360929.1:0-688 GCF_000327345.1 Myotis davidii
ATTTTCTTGTTTGGGTGGGGTTGGATGGGGGATGGGGGTAGTATCCAGTTAACTAATCTGGAAGGCAGAATGAAACAGTGAAAAAGACTTAGAGCCCAAAACACATAAATGTGAATTCCAATATAAATATAATATAATCCTGTCATATAATTTAAATTCTGCCATTTTTATAATCATGGGCAAGTTTTTTAACCTCTTTGAATATTATTTTCCTCATCTCTTAAGTGGACATAATATAACCTACCTCACTTCATTTATTTGTTGTGAAGAATAGAAAAGAAGGAATGTGTGAAGTGTCCAGCATCTCTGGGCTGACATACAGCAAATGCTTAACACATATTAGTTCTCTTCCCCCTTGGTAATGATGAAACTAAAGTGACTAATGAGACACTAAAATATTTAGCTTCCAGGTCTACTGTTTTAAATAGCAGAAAAAACTCTATCTAGAATTTTAGGTTTCTGAGTATTAATAGGTTTAGGATTTTTGAAGGGGAAAAAAGGCTGGCCACCTCTCAGTTTAAAAAGTAAAACACTGCCAATTCAGTTCCAGGCCCTCAGGTACTGCTCTCAAATAGCACTGCCTTCCTCCCTTTCCTTCCCATATAAAGTGAACATTGTACTGAATTTAGTATTAATCAGTCCCACCTAAGTCCTTATACCTTTATTGACAGGCATGTTCCTAAACAAT
>NW_006360930.1:0-688 GCF_000327345.1 Myotis davidii
CACTGGCTAAGTGTTGTAGCTCTTATCATTTGCCATAAATTTTGGTACCAGAAAAGTATTGTTGAGGTCCTAGATTTATTTACTTTTTTAGTGAGAAAAATCACTATGTAATAGCAAGTATTCTATTACTAAATGTAACCAATTCGCAGTTAAAACTAAATATCCATTTTAGAACAAGTCCAATTTGTTCTTGTGAATTTAGAGGAAACATACACCACCCAAAATTAACATCTTTTTTCTTTTTAACATAAAGATACAATGTCGGATTTTAGGGGCCAGAGCTAAATAAATGAACTTCTTTTCAAACCATATTGCCCCAGATTTTAAATGACCTACAATTAACTTTGTTAATCAGACTGGATACTATAGTATTAAAAAAGAGATTAAGAAAAACTATATATGCAACTTGCACATTGTTTGGTGTTTTTCCCCTGCTCTTTCGTTATCAAAACTTCCTTACTCTTACTTCATACATGGTGGACCACCAAGGGAAATTCACTATCAGAAGTCTTACCAGGAGTACAACTTTCAGTTGTTTGGGGTCCTTTTTCTTCAGAAGTTAGTTCTTGCTTACTGTGTACAAAAAATGGTGATAGATAATATTACTCTCTTAATATTAACATAAAATAGTTACAAATATTGTAAATTCTTGGAATATTTCAGATAATATCAGCACTAATATTAAAAC
>NW_006360931.1:0-688 GCF_000327345.1 Myotis davidii
TTTTGGTGCACAGGACAACGCTCCACCAACTGAGCCACACCAGCCAGGGCTGGAACCACTTTTGATGGAAGTATACATAGAATGTAGTACTTACTTTTATGCCAAAACAAGAGTATTTTAATGCTCTGGTTTTGGCATAAATTGATCTTTGCTTGGCAGCTCAAGGTCATTGTTATCACCAGTTATGATATTCTGCTGCAGAGTCATGTCCTGGGGCCTGTTGATGCCCATGCAGAAGATCGCCCGTTGTCCGTTGACTTTGCTATCTCCGTTACTAGCGCTACAGCTCAGTGTTTTTTCTTCTAGCCACTTCATAAATTAACTTAATTTTATCCATGCTTTTAAGCCTCACTTTGACCCAGGGATCTGGAGGTGGAGTAGACCACCAGTAGGCCTGGCGAATCCTGGCATGGAGAGAGCCCTGCTTTCAGAGGCAGCGAGGGACCCTGGACAATGACCGTTTTAAAGAGGGTTAAACTGAGGCTGAGGAGGGCATATGATTTATTCCAGGGCACAGCTGGTAAGTGGCAGCAGGACTTTGATCAAGCCTGATACTTCCAAAGGCCTTGCTTTTTCCTCGGTGAAGCACTGTGTTTCTCCTTTTCATTTCCTACTCCACAAATCTTTAGCCACACTAAGCGACTTTACTGCGGCTGCACAGCCCAGGCCAGGGGTGGGCAAACTTTTT
>NW_006360932.1:0-688 GCF_000327345.1 Myotis davidii
GCCAGGAGCCCGTTCGCCAGCCGCGTGGACGTGAGATGTTTGAGGGACTCGCCCTGCGCCTCTTGGCGTCCTGTCCGCCTCATTAATTCTGCGCAGAATGCCAAAGGCGGCTCAGCTACCCCTTCCAATTAGTAACCGATGGTTTTCTCCGGTGTTGGCGCTGATGCTATTACCACGGCCCCCCGATGGCCACATGCGATTCTAAAACCGGGTCCCCGATCGGAGAGAGACGGGCTGCGGTCTGAGGGTCTCCGTGGGCCCCCGGCGCAGTTAGCATTCTGCGCCTCGGCCTGCCTCGGAGCTCTGGGTCCCTGTGTCCGCGTTCTGTTCTCCCGGCTCAGCCGCAGGCCTTGGGCGAACGCCGGCTCCCTTGTCTGTGATCCGTGCAGAACCAGCAGTCGTCCGGCTAACTGTGTGTGAACGTTCTCCTCCCCGCCCCCAAGTGGCGTCCAGGGTAACGTTGGGGGGTCGGGGGCTCTGTAGTTTGGAATGGCCCTCACCCCAGCAGGACGTGCTCCGAGGGCTCCGTGCCCAGCCGGGTCTGCACGCACGCGGAGTCACAGGCCCCGAGCGATCCATCACGGGCAGAGGAAACCAACGAGGGAATAAATCTTAGCAGGAAGGACGAGGAGGAGGAAGAGGGAGAAGGGAGGAGAGGGTCCCATCCGGAGGGTCATGGATGGGAAGC
>NW_006360933.1:0-688 GCF_000327345.1 Myotis davidii
TTGACCCTAAAATTGTGTACATTTAGCCATCTCCATTTTGCAGGGACCTTACTAATTTACATAATAGCCAGTACACTGTGTTTGCTTAGTAAAAATCCTTCACACTCCTTCATTTGTTTTAAACAAGCTCTAGTGAGCGTGTTTATGTGTAAGAACTTCAAGCAACACAGGCAAAGTGAAAGGCTCCTTTTTCCTCCTCCTAGTTCCTATCCTTCCCTAGAACTGAACTCAATTACCAGTTAGAAGTGGAACGTTCCAGTTCTTTTCTATACTTTTACTTACATAGAGGTTTGCGGTGTGTGCTTTATTTTTTAAAACTTAAAGATGCTAAGGAATGAAAGTGACTAGCTCATTTCTCATAACAACATGGCTTAAAGCGCTTTTCCATGTCAGTACAAACGCATCCATCCCGTTTTTAGACCGCTGCCAGGCATTCCATGATGTAATCAACAATGGATTATTCAACTGTTTCTCTTCTGATGGACATTTCAGTTGTTTGTAATTGTTTATTACCACAATGGAGCTGCACTGAATATTATTGTACAGCCTCCTTGTGCATCTATGCCAGTATTTCTCTAGAATAGATATATCTAGCAGTCAATTTCTTGTGCTTGACAATCTTCATAGATGGTAAAAACTAAATATATATATATATAGCCTTGGCCGGTTTGGCTCAGTGGATAGAGCG
>NW_006360934.1:0-688 GCF_000327345.1 Myotis davidii
CACCGGGCCTCTAGTATATATATAATCTCTATCTCTATATCTCTATCTCTAGCTCTATCTCTGTCTAGCATCAGCTCTATCTCTCCTTTCCCCTCTCTCTGAAAATTGATGAAAGCATGTCCTAAGGTGATGATTAAAAAAATTCTCTCCCCTATAAAGTAGGTGCAATTGTGGAAACTGAGGCAATACTAGTACACACCAGAACTGTGGTCTTAATCTATGCCGTTTACCAATATCAAACTATCAATAACAATAAGTAACACCTAGCATTTATTGTCTACCAAGTACTTATTTTAAGTACTTTACAGATATAAATCTACATTTTCGCCTCAGCTTTATAAGGTAGATATTTTCCTGCCATCTCACAGATAAAGAAACCAAGGCACAGACAGGTGAAATCACATGGCTCCAGAGTCCAATTTCCTATCCAAATATCTGAAAGATTTAAAAAAATTTTTTTTTCATGTATGCAGTGTCTCTTCAGACATTGTGGCTATTGTTTGAAGTACTGGCAATGAAAAAAATTATTAATTTTGATGGGCTACTAAAATTTTTTCTCTCTGAACTTCACCTCACCTCCCTCAAGTATAAAGTATTGGGTGATCTTTTATTCAGCTGTATAATTCTGTGAACATAATGCTTTCAGTATTACATGCCAAAATTCCTTCTATACTTTTGACAAGTATCT
>NW_006360935.1:0-688 GCF_000327345.1 Myotis davidii
ACACCTGGCCTTCAGAACTCTGAGGAAATAAATTTCAGTTGTATTAAGCCACCCAATTTATGATACTATTTTTATGGCAATTTTAGAAAACTAATATAGCTGCCCGAAAGAATGATCTGTGAAACATCTACTAATGTAGCTGTCAGGTTCCCATGGAAGACACAGTAAGTAAAAATCTCAAATTCTTATTCATATATACTTGGGGCTCAGGTATATATGTTTTAATTTCAAAGCATGTTATAATGCATAGACAAGTTTGAAAGTCACTGGATTACATGATTTTAAATTCCTGACTGTAAGAAGTCCTTATGGACTATTTTAAATTTTTTAAATGTAATAATGTATAGCCTGCTTTGATTATTCATGCAAACACATGAAAGCCATTCGCAATTGTTTGCATGGATCCATGCATAAACCTAATTAACTATTGTGTACATAGACACTGTAGGTGTTGAGTTGTTCGCATTAACTTATTTGTTTTGGAGTTAATATCACTTTTAAAGACAACTGAGTTTAATGTTTAAAGATTTAAAATTTTTCCAAACAAGAACAGCATATGGTTTTGCTCTTATATATGCTCCATGAACAATAACTTCCTACATATTGATGCATTTTTTAATTGTGTGATAAAGTGAAAAATTACAATAATGTGGCTCTTTTCTTTTTGCCAAAATAATTACTGAAAAAA
>NW_006360936.1:0-688 GCF_000327345.1 Myotis davidii
GGACCGAAGCCAAACCTTTGCCTTTCACCTTAGCTATCCAAGGGGTCTGTGGTACATAGAACAGAGCTGGTACTTCATGCAAGATTCAAAGGATTCTAAATACTGTAGAAATAAAGCCCTAAAGTCAAATAATTCCTCATAAAATGATCTCATTAACATTAGCAAGTATCTTCAGTTTTCCAAAGAATTCTGATTCAGGAAGGAGAAAACAGCTACTGTTTCTGAGAGCTTTACTACGGCCTCCTACTCAACCTTGCATCACCAGTGTCATCATTATTCCCATCTGCAGGTCACTGAGAAGCTTGAAAGCTTGGCAAGTCTGGGTGACTTGAATAAGGGCCCTGAATTCTTAACCTCAGGTGTAACAATGAAGTTCTAAAACACAAGAGTTCCTATTCCTTCCTCCCAGCTTACCTAACACCGGCAGGTGTCACCAGGTGGTCAGCTCATGGAAGGGCCACTTCACAGCCCCAGACGGTGCGGCCCAAGAGCAGCTCAGCTACACGGGGATAAGCAAATGTCAGGGTGCTTCAATGGGAATCTGCTACTTTGAGCACAGATTCTCTCCCAGCCCTCTCCTCCCATTCAGGGGCAACTTAAAATGGACTGCAGCCCCATTTGCTTTCTTAAAACACGACCAAAGTTTTAGAAAGGCTTTCAAAGACTCTAAGTCAGTGGTTCTCAACCT
>NW_006360937.1:0-688 GCF_000327345.1 Myotis davidii
AAGTGAGTAGGAAGACCCATTCTGTGGATAGCAGCTGGCCTCTTTCCCCAGCCACCCTTGTCATTGGCTAATGCATTCATGAACATCATGGCCCTGTGCTCAGGACCATGGACTTCTCTTCACCAGGGCTGATGTGGTTGCAGCTACTGCTGAGTCTTCAATCTGCCAACAACAAAGGCCAACACTGAGCCACTGATATGGCACCGTTCCTCAGGAGGGTGGTGTGGCAGGTCAATTACCTTGGACCGTTTCCATTTGGGAAGGGAAAGTATTTTGTTTTTAGCCACTTACTTGATATGGATTTGCCTTCCCTGTCTACAATTATTCTATCAAAACTACCATCTATTGGTTTACAGAATGCCTTATCCACCTTCATGGTGTTCCAAACAGCCTCACTTACAACCAAAGAACTAACTTCTTAGAAAATGAAGTACAGAAATGGGACCATGTTCATTGAATTCATGGAATTCACTGGTACTATGAGGTCCCCCAACATCCTGAAGCAGCTAGTTTGGCAGGCTGATGGAATGACCTTTTGGAAGACTCAATTATAGCACTAGGTGGGTGGCAAAATATTGAAGGGTGGGGCAATCTCCTCCTGGATACAGTGTATGCTCTAAATCAGCATACGGTGCTATTTCTTCCATAGCCGGGATTCACAGGTTTGTGAATCAAGGGTTGGAAATGG
>NW_006360938.1:0-688 GCF_000327345.1 Myotis davidii
TCTGTAGGAAATTCCTATAATTATGTATGTTAATCAGTCAGCATTCTGCCTTCTTTCTATTTTTAGCCAAAGACCAGCATCCTCACAAACATCTTTCCCACAAATTCTTGTGTGCTCTTTTTGCCAAAAATTGCAAAGTCCATTTCAATCCACAGTTTAATAAAAATGAATCTCCAACACTGTTCCGAAGCCCCTTGCATCGCGGGCAAGCACACGGGTCATACATCAAATCCAGACGGTCCCTTAGCACTAGGCTGCTGGCACCATTCCATGGGAAAGTGAGTGACCAATTGAGCTGCTCTAAACTGGCATCTGCTGGATGCTTCCTTTCCCTCCCTTCTTATTTTATAAAAGAGAAAACAGACGCCAAAATAGATTTGTATTCATGAATCTTTCGTCACTTGTCAGGATTATTTTCTTGTTCATCTGAAGTTGTATAAATTCATCCAGAACATTAAGTTCTTAAAGGTAGTTTTGTTCCCTTGAATCCACTATAAAGGATTTGCAAAAGAAAAAAAAATAGAATTATGGTACAGAACGGAAAACGATTGATGAGCATATAGAGCCATGCAGGGTATATATTTTAAGAAACAGTTTTCAAAGCAGAATCCATCACGGCAGAGCCGTGAAGTGTATATTCTATCACAGAAGTTCTAGACTGTAAAAATCAAGATGGTTATTTTTTTTT
>NW_006360939.1:0-688 GCF_000327345.1 Myotis davidii
GTTTGATAATCCTGGATACGTAGGGACTGAATCAAGATAGAGCTCCTACATGGAAACCATGTGATAAAAGAATAATTTTGGAATCAGCAGAACTGTGTTGGAATCCCAAATCACATACATACTAATTGTGTACCTGCAGTGATTTACTTAACATCTCTGTATCTCAGTTTCCTCATTTGTGGAAAAGTGATACCGATAATATCCATCCTATAGAATTGTTTCTGGAATGGAATGAGATAAAGCATTCAAGGAGCTTAGTACCATGCTTGACACATAGTAAGATCCTTGTAAAAATTGGAGGCTATTATTATTATTATTATTATATGGAACAAGGGAAAATACATCTTTCTGGACTTACTACCAAGAATACTTGTATTTCTCCAGAGACTCTGGTTGGCTTATAATTTTATCTTTTCAGTGCTGTGAATCATGTTTCCCTTTTACTCTTGACTGCTAAAAAGCTGAGAGCTAAATTTGTGGTCTACCTCTAGCAAATGTAGAGAGCTTTAATGAATACTTTATTTATTTTGTGAACTGACTTGACTCTTGGCTGGATGTTTTCTTTTCTTCATTTGTTTTTCCTTTTAATTCAATTTCCTTAATTCCATACTTTATATTCAATTTTATTTTGTTTTCTATGTGATTTTTGTAAGCTACCATACATCTTTTCTCTAATATGTCCTAAACA
>NW_006360940.1:0-688 GCF_000327345.1 Myotis davidii
AGTCTATTCCATGTTTCCATGCTTGTGGTTTCTACCCACTGGTGGTCAGTGGGCACCATAGCTACTGGTTGGCCAGTCAGCTTGTCACTCAGGCTTTTATATATATAGATAATTTGGTAGGTTAGAAGTCCAACATTGGTATCACAAGGCTAGAATAAAAGTCTTGGCAGGGTTGAATTTCCCTCTGGCAGCTCTAGGGGAATGTCTGTTTTGTGTGTGTGTGTCTTTTTTCACTTTCTAAGTGTTTCCATATTCTTTAATTGTGGCTTTTTCACTCCATATTCAAAGCCAGGAAGGTTGCATTCCTCTTAGTGTTCTTTCATCATCACAACTCCCTCTCAAGGTAGAAAGAAAAGGTTCTTCTCTTTTAAGAATCTAGTTCTTAGATACAGCCCACGCAAATCATATAGAATTATCACCCATCTCAAAGTCTTGACCTTAATCACATCTGCAAAGTCCCTTTTGTCACATAATTAACATATTATCAGGTTCCAAGAATTAGGATATGGACATCTTTGGGCTATAGTGGCATTATTCTTCCTATTACACTGAATTTCTAGTTCTTTTTCTCCCAGACTCATGAACACATAGATAGGCCATTTGTCTGTCTTGGAGTCTGCATGAATTCTTAGCTTAAGCCATCTTTTCTCTGTCCTTCATGGATAACTAGGTAAACTGCTGTACTTAT
>NW_006360941.1:0-688 GCF_000327345.1 Myotis davidii
AAAAAAAAAGGAATTCTTAGAGGAAACAGTTGAAAAGCCTGTAAACCTGAGCCACACACCTTAAGCCTGTAAAACTGTAAAGCTGTAGCAAAGTAAATTATTATTCACAGTCACATCTAGCTTAATTTTCAATAAATTGACCTTCATCTGCTATAAATGTTTTGTTTTATTCAGAAACAATATTTGCACCCCTGAAAATAAATAGAACTGCTAATATTTGGTTGTAATATTTTTAGAGTCTTGGTTGAAGAAAGACAAATTCATTTGCAATTAGATGCATTGTTGCTGAAATTATACTCTATAACAATTAAAAAGGTGGGATGGGGTTCTCTAAATTACTTTTTTTTAAAAAAGCAAACATTTGACTCAACAGGAGTCTTTAAGGAAGAAATAACATTTTAGAACAAATGCATTTCTTAAAGTCATTATTCTGAATAAAAATCACTGGATCATCAATCCTGCATTAACTATAACACTAAAATCTTTGCCTCCAATTTATAAAATGAAATAAACACACACACAAAATGATTTTTTTTCTGTAAGTACATAGCTTCCATAATAAACAGCCTTGTCCATGGGTCTGCAGGGTTTAAGCAGGAGGCATTGTGACTAGGAAAGAGGTTCAGATCACTGCCTGTCTTGCCGATTAGTCCCCACCCGTGGTCGGCAAACTGCAGCTCATGAGCCA
>NW_006360942.1:0-678 GCF_000327345.1 Myotis davidii
TTGTATGGTATGTGAATTATATCTCAGTAAAGTTGTTATTTTTTTTAAAAGGACTCAGATATCATAACCTCACTTTTTTCAGTATCTCAGCCTAAGTTCTTGTTGGTTTTTACCTTGAGAAATTGTGTCCTTTGGGACAAGACAAGCTTCTCCTAAAAGACAAAAGGCAATATATCCTTTCCACAGAATATTTAGGGCAAAGGTACATACATATGGACTTATTATTTGTCCAGTTGATAGTCTGGAAAGTTACTATTTCCTCTTTGACATGACATGAGTCATACTTTCCTGGGAGCAAATTCGATAATATTTTAGGGGAATTAAGAAGGATCATTCATCCCAAATACCTACCTCTACCCCCCAAATCAGTTATTTAATCTTTGGAGATAAGATTTGTAGTTTCTGACTGTCTTTGTAAATCCAAATCTTATATTGAATCAATACTTTAAATTTTCAACTTAGAGGGAATTGTTTAATCCTTTGCAATATGACAATTGATGTGATGATTACAATAGTGATAAGTTTTTGAAGAAGGGGTTGAAAAGTGAAGTAGAGACTTGAAGCGGAAGGGAACAGAGAGAAGGTAGGAAGTCATCAAAGACAGTGTTTACTAAATTTAGAGTCTATGAGTTAAAGCTGCAGCAAATTCTGAAGGGAGGAGAGGTGAATAATCGAAGG
>NW_006360943.1:0-688 GCF_000327345.1 Myotis davidii
GCATACTGGCAATATAACAATTCTGGTTATAACAATTCAGTCCTTTCAAGACTGAAAAGGAAGGGGGATGGTGGTGGTGACCAAGATCATTAGCAGCCCTGACCATATCTCAAACTGCAGAGTTTTCAGTTGTTGGTCTGCTTACTGTCTCTAGCCAAAGACCTAAGGCATTTCCTTGTTTACTTAGCAATAGCAGGGACAACAAAAATACACATATCCACCACAGTCATTTACTACATACACAGTGTGTGCCAGTAATTTCTTAATAAGCACATTATTTAGCTCTCACAATGATCCTGGGAGGTACTATAACCAATTTTGTTAATGGGAGGAAAAAATTGAGCCTTAGAAAAGGTAATGATTTGCCTAAAATTTCACCACTAATGTCTGTAGGTGGTAGTGTTTGAATCCAGATGTATATTGACAGAACTGTCTTACTTATTGGACTGTATAATTAAGATATTGTTATTATTAGGCTACTTTGAGGCAATTGAAATCAAAGATGCACTTTCTCCTACTAAGAGTGAGGGCTTTCGGTGGAAGAGAGGGGAGACAGGCATTACTGGGCTATATTTTATCCTGACAAGGAGGGCCTTCAGCAGAGTCCAATCAAATGGGAGTGCCCGGCCAGGCTGGCGTGGGTCAGTGGTGGAGGGTCGACCCATGCACCAAGAGGTCACTGGTTCCA
>NW_006360944.1:0-688 GCF_000327345.1 Myotis davidii
GGGCATGTGCCCTGACCAGGAATCGAACCACTACCTCCTTGTTCATAGTTGCTCAACTACTGAGCCACGCCAGCTGGGCAGTGTGATGATTTTAATAGGAAGTTCAGGGTCATGCCTTAGAAACAAAATTATAAACTATCTCACTCCTGCCCTTAGTTATAATTCTCATTAGGCCCAAATACTATATGGTTTACTATTGAAACAATGTTATATTTAAAAACAGGTTAAATGGCAAAGAAAACCAGGAAAGGATTTTATTCTTTTGAAAGACCTTAAAGTTAATTTAAATACACCTTGCACAAAATCAATTATTAAAGTAATGTTGCCTCTGCTATCGTCCTTATACCACAGTTACTCTGTACAACCTACACCTTTCTACATATACTTCATATTTATTCCCAGGCTATAGCACTTTTATTTCTCATGTCTACACCTCTTTCTCATATAATATTTTAGTCTATATAAAATAAATTATTTTAGGAAGGTTTGTAGTATACATAATAGTATCATAAATGTTGGACACATTAGTAGTTATTTTTGAGGCAACATGTAAAAGAAACTCATATATTCTACAGCTCAGAAAGTGTTAGGGTAAGATTAATATTATTCAACAATTTTTAAAATATGTTTTTTATTGATTTTAGATAGAAAGCAAGGTGTGTATATATATATATATATATATATAGAG
>NW_006360945.1:0-688 GCF_000327345.1 Myotis davidii
GTCTTTCCCTCCTATCACTGTCTTTTTATTACAAGGCAGAGTCTATTTAAAATAAACTTAATTTCATTGTGAATTATCTATTATCTTCTCAACAAGCTACGCTATAGTGGTTCTGAAAAGATGGTCTTCTAACCAGCAGCATCAGCTTCATTGGTGAACTTGTTCAGAAGTATAATTTTTTAGGCCCCTCTGAAGGCCTACTGAGTTAGAATCTCTGGGGTAGGCCCAGCAACCTGTGTTTTAACAAATCCGTCAGGAACTGAGGGTGAACAGTTAAGTTTGGGAAACACCAGTCTACTGTAGATCATGTGTTGCCTTAATCCCACCACCATGTAAAAGATTTTTGTATCCAAATTCTATTTATGGAATCATCAATACAAGTTACAATCCTTGAACGTTATCTTCCCCACAAAGCCAATACCTCTTTTCTCCAAGATATGACATATAAATTGGAGAAATGTAGAATTTAGAATAGACTATTACAAAGAAGCACATTTCTTGATAGATTTGCCAACACAGTATGTAGAAAGACATCTGTGAGATGCATCTCAAGATTTTTCATCTTCTGAACATCTGTGAGATGGAGGAAATTTTACTTTGGTGAAGGCAGTGCATGTGCCAAAAAAATATAGGGAGCTGGCTTAAAATAAGACTTAGAGTTTATAAACTGACATATCCACCCTTTTAA
>NW_006360946.1:0-688 GCF_000327345.1 Myotis davidii
CAAATTTCATGCACCAGGCCTCTAGTTAGTAATAACAACACAAGGAAACCAGGCACAATAGGGTACATAATTATCCCATATGTAGGACTTCCTACGGGAGTCTTTAGAAACACAATGTTGATTTCTTTTTCTTAGAGATGACAATAGGGACAGAAGATGCTGCCATTAGTCTTTTTTCATGAAATCCTATTAACTTTGTATATCTTCAATCAAAAACAATTCCCTTTCTGAGAAGTTTATTCTCCCTAGAAGTGCATGTGTGAGCAGAGAGGGGGAATGTCAACACCCTATTGATCACCAAGATCTAACAAAACTACCTTAGAGAATATTCGGATAAAGTGTTTCAGAAGTGATCCAAGGAGCAAATGGGTGTAAGCCTAAAATATCAATTAGTCCTGCCCAGTGGCTGCCATTTTCCCTCACTTTATATTATGAATCAAGAAGCAAAGGTAGTTTCATTGTGCAGTGGAGCTGCTGTTTAAATATAAGTCTAGATACAGCTCAGCTAAGATGCTCTCAGATTCAGAGCTTCCTGAGGCAGGAAATGCAGAAAGCCTCTATTTCTGAAAGCCCTTTATGGAGACTAGCAAGTACTCTCACACTTTCATTTTAACATCAAAAAGTGTCCACCTCAGGAGCCTAAATCTATCTCCAAGGTGAACTTACAACAGTGGCAGTAGTGTAAATA
>NW_006360947.1:0-688 GCF_000327345.1 Myotis davidii
TTAGTTATCCCCCCTCATTAGCAAGAGATTAATTACAGAGGGCTAAGAACTGGCCCTTATTTTCCACTTAAAAATCAACTACTTTGACTTAGTATGTCACAGACTTTATGTTGTAAAGTGCCCTGTCAGACTTGAAACAAACATGTTTAATTTCCAAAAATAGACGCTATAGATTATCAGAGCACTTGAAGCAGAACCTAGTAAATAAGCGATTTTAATGACTAGAGAATGAGTATTATAGAAAAATGCAGGACATGCAACACAGGCCCATCACTTGTGGCCTAAAAGCCAACCACACACTGAGCTCATTGAAGTCCAATGATGTCGCATTTCATCATGTTTCTTGGGGACTCACAATCTTTAAAATCTAGTCTTGTGATTGGATGCTGTCCACATCCATCAAAGAGGTGCCTGTATTCATGGGAAGACATTTAGTTACATTGTTTTATCACTAATGTTTTCTATGCCATTTAATCTGAAAGTAATAGTGTAAGATATAACCTATGGAAATGAGCCAGTATCACAGTAAACAAAATAATTGAAAAAGACACGGGACATTTATTTGTGCCACAGAAGTGTGCAAATTATTTTAATATTACTTTTTTCATCAAAACAGCACAGATGTCTATGAAATCCTATAAATGTCTTTTATTTTAAAACTAAGAATGAAGAGAATAATAGTTTTTTT
>NW_006360948.1:0-688 GCF_000327345.1 Myotis davidii
GGGGAAAAGGAGACATATGTACTACTTTGTAATACTTTAAAGAATAAAAATATTAAAATAAAAAATAAAAAAAGCCCCAAAAAGACAGGGATGAAAATAAACTGGGGAACATGTAGAAAGAAGTATGGTATTCCACATTGCTACTATTTAAAAAGCAAAACAAAAAAAGCTTCTAGCTTTTGGTTACATTACAGAATTCATCACATATTTTGTAATTACTGAACAGTTAAACAACAAATTAGGAAAAGTGTTTAGGATAAATTATATGTAGTTTTACCAAACATAGTTGCATTTACATATTTCATTAAAACCTGTCTCTTGAGATTAATTGTAAATACAACGGGAACTAAAATCAGATCATAGATTTAGCAGGAGAAGCTGGGAATGAATAACTAATGTGAGTTCGGTATCCTGCTACTCGGTGCAGTCTCCTGCTACAGTGGACAGGGAAGGAACCCCTCCGTGCGCTGAGCCAGGGCTGTGGGCACCGAGCAGCGACCCAGCACCCAGTGGCAGCTAGCGGCTCTGTCCCTCCTCCCTCGCCTTCCTGGGCCTCAGACAAGCCATCCTTTCAATCTGCGAGGCCGCCCGCTCTCCCCCAGAGACAGTCATTTCCCTGCAGGGGGTGGAGCCGCCCTGCACAGACTGGCTCCCACCTCCCGCGCGAAGGAGCGGCCCCCCTGGAAAG
>NW_006360949.1:0-688 GCF_000327345.1 Myotis davidii
TCCTCAGGCCTTCACCACACTATTGTCTGTGTCATAGGTTATGCATATGTCTTTTTTCATCAGGTATAATTGACCTCACATTATATAGTTTCAGGTGTATTACAGTGTAATGATTTGATTTTTATGTATATTGCAGAATGATCACCACAGTAAGTCCAGTTAACACCATGTATAGTTACAAATTTTTTTTCTTTTTAACAAAACTTTCAAGGTCCACTCTCCTAGTTACTTTCAAATCAGCAATCCAGTATTATTAATTACATCACCATGCTGCACATTACACCCCAATGCCATTCATTTTCTAACTGGGAATCTGTACCAGTACAATCATTTATTAGTAGAACAAGCCAAACACATTAGAGTGCATACTGAGTTATTCCATGTACATGAAGTTCATATGTAAGTGCAAGTAATGCACAGCAACCATCTCAGGGTATTACACGCGATTGGGCAGGGTGGCGACTGGAAGAGGACATGGGGGCTTCCAGGCTGCGGGTCACATTCAGTATCTCGATCTGGGTGCTGTTTACAGTCTGCCCACTCTGTGAAAAGTCATCCTTAGGATGTGTGCATTTTAATGCATCTAATGCTTTCATAAAAAGTTCACATTAACATAAATTATGGGGAACTATGAAAAAATCGAAGTATACAGCAAGTTCTTGAAAAATGTCTATTCATTCAGCATCAT
>NW_006360950.1:0-688 GCF_000327345.1 Myotis davidii
CTCTCTCCCTCTCCCTTCCTCTCTCTAAAAATTCAATTAATTTAAAAAAGATTGTGCACATGTATAAATTGAATTATACTTTTGTGTAGCAACAAAGATTTGGAAGGTCTATTTTGGAGATAAGCAGTGGACCACTCTAGAACCTTCAGTCATCTCAAATGAAACCCAATTGTCAATGACTTGGGCTGATCAGATACCTAAAATTTTGTCCAACTTAGAATCTGTAACCACTTATCTCATATATTTTTATACCCACATCTTTAAACTTGTAATTAGAGTGGCCTCTGGTGTATCATACTTTAGTTTCTCAAGTTAGTAACTTCCAAGTTAGTAACTTCATGTGGGCGGCAGGGTTGATATACTGTACAATATTTTCCCTTCAATAGCTTCTAAAAATTAATTAAATGCGAATATTGCTTTTGTTCCCCTTAACAATTGTTCTTAACTGTAAAATCAATCACAGATTAATTGAAATTTCTTCACCATTTTCCCTTTTCTCTCCATAAATTAGATTTTACTTTCATTTTCTTTCATGGACCTTTTTCCCCTTCTCTTCAGGCATCCTCAGAAGGCATCTAAATTTCTTTGCCTGTGTGGTTTTGAAGTGTGCAATTTGGAAGGAATGTGGGTCTGGACAGAATTAAATTAACTATAAGCACTCTGATTTTTTATTAAATTGCTTTTTTTT
>NW_006360951.1:0-688 GCF_000327345.1 Myotis davidii
AAGAAGATATGTGAATAGTCAGTGATTAAAGAGCTTATTATCTGTCTGGGAAACACAAATTAAAGCCACATTGAGACACACTGCACGCCTACTAGAATTGCTAAAATTAAAAAGATTACCACCACCATCAAAGTTTGATGAGGATGTGGAGCAACTGCAACTCACGCTAATGAAAATGCAAAATGGTACAACCACTTTAGGAAAAATCTGCCAGTTTCTTATAAAGTTAAACACACTCACTGTAAGACCATGAAATTCCACTCCTATGTGTTTGTTTACCCAAGAAAAAGAAAAACTTATGTCCACAAAAAGACTCGTACAAAAATGTTTGTAGCAGCCCTATTGATAAAACTCCAAATGCCCATCAACAGAACAGAAAAGTGAGCTGGGGTCTATTCACACACAACAGACTTACTACTCAGCAGTAAAAAGAAATATTGCCACATGCAACAACATGGCTGGATCTCAGGAGCATTCTGTTGAGTGAAGTTCCTTTCACACACACACACGAGGTACGTATTGTACTTTTCGGTTTTATGATGTTTTACGAAAAACTCAGAAGGGAGGTTGTCTTTGAAGAGCAGAGGATGGAGATTGACTGGGAAGGTACATGAGAGAACCTCTGGAGTAACTATAATGTACTTATCTTGGTAGAGGCTTGGGTTATACTGATAACTGTGTTAAAACT
>NW_006360952.1:0-688 GCF_000327345.1 Myotis davidii
GCACAAGTGTTCCTTTTTCTCCACATCCTCTCTGTTAACTTATTTTTGGAGGTAATTTTTAAATAGTGGTGTTTCAAAGAAAAGTTCATTTAGACTCAGAATATAAGTGTATGAATGACATGGATCACACATTGTTGTGTGCCAGGTTCCGGAATGGGAGCTTTGTTTCAAGAAATAATGTACACGTTGAAAATCTTTAGATCACTTTTGTGATCCTGAACATGACCACATGGCATTAGAAGGAGGATATCCTTGCTAATGGGAAATGAAAGAGCCATGCTAAAATAGATGTTATCACAACATAAGGAGAAAAAAGTACAAGTTATTAAATTATGGTTTTGCCTTACTCCATTCTGACTTTCTTGTCCTAAATTTTAAAGTTATGTAACTGGATGTGCTTAAATTAATCCATAATGGGTGAGTTACGGGAATGGGAATTTGTGTGGTCAACGTGAGGACCTTACAGAGATAACTAAAAATCAAATTAAAATAACATCACCATATTATCCAGCAATCCCACTACCGGCTATTTATCTAAAGAAAATGAAGCCGCTAATGTGAAGGAATAACGGTGTCCCCATGTTCACTGTAACATTATTTACAAGAGTGAGGACATGGGGGAAAAAAACCCTACGTGTCCTTTGATGAATGAGTTGAAGAGAAATGAAATACACACACACACACACAC
>NW_006360953.1:0-688 GCF_000327345.1 Myotis davidii
CTGGGTGCTGGGTGGGGTTTGCAGAGAGCACACGTTAAGAGCATCATTGTAAATGTAGTATGAAGAAGGTTAGAAAAAATAAGAAAAATGGAGTTTTACAAATCCCAACTATTCTTTAAATTATCCTAAAGTAGTACAGGTGACTGGTACCAACAGGGATACTGAGGTGGAGAACAAATTATTGTACGAGGGGATCTGCCGATTCTCTCCCTTTGAATCTTTAGATGTTAAAATGTTAGGAGGAGCTAGAGGTGGTAGAGAATGGTGCTGTGGAAATTGTGTGACATCTCTGGAGACAGAAGTGCGTAGGAATGGTTTGTTTATGGATGTGGTGTTCCAGAAATGAGAGAAAAAGAGGGATCCTCAATGAGTCCTATGCTTTTGACCTGAGCAACTAAAAGATAAAGTCTCTGTTAGATGAAATGGGGAAATCTGAGGGAGTGGCTGCTGTTTATGCTATGAATGTGCCAACACACACGCATGAGTGAGTGTTGTTGGGAAGCACAGGAGACTTAGTTAGAAAGTTTTTAAGGAGGACATTCTGGAAAGGGAAGTGCCGAGGGTGGCACACCCTGTTTATCATAATTCTGACTTAGGGGAGAGCCAAAGGCAGAGCCTCTAATGATTCCTTGACATTTCCAACAAGTCTGTGCACATGCAGACCCCGGGGTGTTTACTGGAATCCTTA
>NW_006360954.1:0-688 GCF_000327345.1 Myotis davidii
CATATACAGGGTGACATCATGAAATTGAATGGAAATGTAGTGTGTCTGTGCATTCTTTTTTTCTGAAAAGAGCGTCCAAACATTCATTGGATTCTCAAAAGTTCCCACAGCTTTAAATACTATTTCTCTGTCAGATTTAGAAGTTCCAGAGATGCAAACTCAGTCAATAGCACCTGAGTAGACAGATACATAAAGACGGCCTAGAATCAAGCCACATTCTTTGATATTTATTTAGTTTTTCTGGTTTTGGCACTGGCTTTGGGCTGGGACTGAAAAATTGCATGCTGTTTTGCCTTGCTGTGGGTATTATTGTTATCTAAATTCTCTCATGCCACCATAGGAACCTGTAGAGATGAGCAGGAAGCCAGCTGGCCCCTGGTGTCATCAAACAGTGTGTAAGCGGGCTAGTGAGAGAGGCCAGATACTGTCTAATGCCACAATACAGTCCAGTAATCATAGGCAGAATTAAGTGGGTCTTTTGAATACCTATAATTGCGGTGCATGTCTGAAATACCTACAGTGGTTCCTAAACACAAAATCTGCAAATTCTGTGACAGCTCACACAAGGTAACATTTTACTCTGGAAGATACTTATTTGATGATTATAAAGAGGATCATAAGTATCAGAATAGTTTATGTTCACTTTACCCTTTATGAAGCATAACTGAAATTCTCTTCATTACATTTA
>NW_006360955.1:0-688 GCF_000327345.1 Myotis davidii
CTGTCCACTGAGCCAAACCAGCTAGGGCTTTACTACATTATTGTACAACCACACTACTTTAAAACATATTTTAATTTTAATTCATTCACTTTTTAAATTTGAATTTTAAAAGAAACTTCAGAACACTAGATAATATCCCTACCCATAAAATTAAAGTGTGATGTGCTTTTTATATGTTTCCTAAACATTAACATAAATGCATAATTACTAGTATCTTCAAACGTTTGTCTTGAACTACTTAAAATAACCTCAGGAGAACATCAGTGAAACCAGGGCTGCTCCATGCAAAACTTTAAGGGCACCATGTTGCATTGTGCTCATGTCAGAGCTGTTCAGGGCACAGCCTATGGCTGTATATGTTAGCCCTGAGTTAATGTTGGGAACTTGAAGAAATAGTGAAAGTAGAAAGAGTACTTAGTGGGAGCCTGTAAATCTGTGCTCTAACCGTGGCACTGCCACTTATTTGCTGTGTGGCCACAGGCAAGTCCTTCCACCTACCTCTTCCCTAGGTTCCAGACCTGAAAAATGAGGGGCTGGGTTGGAAGAGCTATAAAGGCCTCTTTTGGTTGTTATAATCCTTCTTTTGAAGCACTCTAGTCATTGAGATATCATTCCCAGGCTTCCCCTGGCTTTTAATCCCAGGAGAAAGCCTTGCTGTTAGTATAGTTCAGTCGGATACAGTGGGTAC
>NW_006360956.1:0-688 GCF_000327345.1 Myotis davidii
CAGCGAACACTCCCCATGCTCCTGGCTCTCCACCTTCCTCATCCTCAGGAGCTTGGAGGTCTCCCCACAGTCCCTCCCTCTACTGTCCCACCTCAGAGATCTGGAGATGCGGCTCCCCCAGGCCAGAGAGAAGATGGGGACCCAGGGACCTAACCCCTTCCCACACTTGGGAAGCTGAAGTTATAGGGAGAGAGTGTGTACCTTCCCTTCCCCTTCCCATCCAGACCTTGCTCTACCAACCAGCTGGATCAACAGAAGGAACACTCTGTCAGCCCCTCCTGAGAGGCCAGTGTTTTTTCAGGTGGGGAGGCCGGCAGGGCCCTGGCAGCCAGTTGGGGGAAGTAGGGAACTGACCTCGTGGGAATGGATATTCTTTAGGAAGAGTGATGCCCAGGCAAATGGACAGAGGACACAAAGGAGATGGAGAAGTGAACAATTATCTGGCAAACAGACTGTAGTAGTGACCACGGGTGGTCACCCTCTCCACTCACGCTCACTGTCCCTGAGACACACACTTGCTCACACACTCTCATAGGCTGCTGCTGCCTCTGCCAGGCTGCTCAGAGCTAAAAATAGGCCAGACCAGGAGACTGGGCTGGGCTCTGGACTACCAACCCTCGAGCAAAGGCCAGCACAGTGCTTCTCCCCTGCCTGTCGCTCAACTTGAACCCCAGTCCCTCGAAAGCCC
>NW_006360957.1:0-688 GCF_000327345.1 Myotis davidii
GTCCTTTCTTTAAGATTCAGTTTTATCGTTGGTGGAAATGGTTGCTACCAACAACCTTCAGGGTTTTATTGAAAATTAAATAAACGAAGACACAAAAAGCATCTAGTTCTGTGTCTGACACGTAGCACTCATAAAATCACTTTAGCTTCTTGCCTTTGGTTTGCAAATACAAAGAAGAAATATCAAGTAAAGGAATCATGGTGGCAGAAAGCCTTTCCCAAACAGCGTACTCAACTTGGAGTTTGTTATTAAGCAAACATTTGTACTATTTTCTTCATTTTTTTTTCAAGGAGTGAATTTTTATGAGTCTAAAAGCACATTGCGCAAGTCCCAAACTTTAATAAACATCTCATTTTTAAAGTATCCTCTTCTGTTCTTCCTTTGTTCCATGCAGACCTCCTCTCTCCTTTGTTCACAATGATCTGTCTCCCTCTCTCTCCCTAATTCCCTCATTTCCCCCATGTCCCTCACTTCTGTTCTTGTCCCCTGAATCATGGCTTTTTCCTTAACCAAGAGTGATCTTGGGAGAAGTAGGCAAACGTGGTTAGACTTGATGACATGGCAAAGGTGGTCAGGGTCATGGGCTGTGGAGTTAGAGAGCTCTGGGTGTCAGTTCAGGTTCTCTCATTTCTTAGCTAAATAACATTGATAAGTTACTTAAAATTGCCAAGGCCCAGGTGTGTGTGTT
>NW_006360958.1:0-688 GCF_000327345.1 Myotis davidii
CTCTATCCCCTGAGCCAAACCAGCTAGGGCACATGTAGCATTTTATATCTGGAAAGATCCTTAGGATTTTTATATTAAAAGTGTTTCTCACTTTTGAAAGGTTGGGAAATACTATACTCACCGAATATAACCTCAAGAAAAAGCCAGTACCAGTTGATATAGTATTTGTTCCAAAGATTTAGAAGAATAAAAATCAAAGAAGGGCATCGGGCAGGCTGTGTCATTTTGAGATCTTTACTCCTCCTACACACACCCACACAGTGATCCGTTGATAGTGCTTCTCTTTGGGTATTTAATTTTCTTCTTAAAAAAATAAAACTAAGTTATTAAAAAATGATCAAAGTTAAAAGTAGAAGTCATTACAAATATAACACATGCACACACAAACACACTCAACTGTCTATATTTGGTTACTCTGCCACATTAAAGAGATTATTTAGGTTTAGCATCAGGGTCATATAAAAAGTTTAAAGTAAAATTTTTTTCTTTCTTTTCATTTGGCTTGTGAAATTAAAATGCATTGTATAGAGTTAGTCTTAGCCAAGGATTAACACAAGCATAAAGCTAATTCCTTTCTCTGACATGAATTCCAATTTATGTATATAGGAATTATGGGACTTGAACCAAGACTGGACTAGGCTGCAGTAACTTAGCTAAATTTTATTTCCTACTTTTGATTTTCAGTATT
>NW_006360959.1:0-688 GCF_000327345.1 Myotis davidii
GTACCAAAGTTTTTAGAAGCAATTGCAATGTGAAATTCAGGCCTTCCTATTCTAGAACATGCCTTTGACATCTTATTGTCAAAGAAAACCCAGCCTAAGAAGGAATCTCTATAGATTCTCAACTATCACTTGGCAGTAAACACTGAAAAGCACAGTTAACTCTTGTGCACGTGGACAGTATTTACTGTCTGACTTTAAGGACTTACCTATTTAGGGACTAAAAAGGAAAAAGAACATTTTGGTTTTTATGTTCACACAGACCCTTAGGGACAGGGCATTGTTTTTTCTCTCTCCAATACCTAGAAACTGACAAGCAATAAGTACTCAGGGAGTAAATATGTCAATTTCTACTTACACTGCTTTTTCAATTAGACCATTAAAAGCACATCTATGATACAAGTGAGATTTTGAGAAATATTCTCCCTAGAGTAGTAGCAGTCTTGCCCAATGCATAGGATGGTGCTCAGCTTTATGGGGAAATCACAGTGAGTACAAACTACACCTAATTGAGTTGAAGTGAATGTGCTTTCTTTACTACCAATCTGAGCATTCACATCTATATCATGTCATGTGCTTTAGATCCTTACATGAGTCTCTGCACCTCCCTTAATCATGCCCAAACAAAGCAGATGTTATTCACCATTATATATACTGCTTTCAGAGAGGAAGGGAGAGCGAGAAACATCAA
>NW_006360960.1:0-688 GCF_000327345.1 Myotis davidii
CTGCCAGGCAGATGGGTCTTAGAGGCAGTAATCTGGCTGGAAGGGCTTCCCAGGAAAGAAATGTTTAAGCTGAGAACTGAGAAAGACTCCTTTTTGCTAGTCTAGGCTGCTGGGTTGGGCCACAGCTGTTCTGCTGTGTGAAGTGTCTATGTACCTGTGACTCTAGCAATGGGCCTAGAGTTTCAGAAGACACCGAACATGAGAAGGGAGTCAGTCCCTGGCACGTGAAAAGCCAACGCACCATCTTAGAAGTGCTATGTAACAGCCAATGTGGGAACTTAGGGGACATTTGAGAAATTTACGCTTATATTGTCATTTGGGCATAATCTAACAGTTATCTACCTAGGACTGTTTTTTCTCAAGTTGAGCACTTCTCGATTTATAAGCCTCTATCTCTTCATCATGGAAATAATAAATTATTTAATCTTCTTAGTAAACAGACTAAAAGTGAAAACCTTCTGTATAATTCAAAATGAAATTAGGCTGTGCTCTATTAAAAAAACACAACCCATTCATTATAAAACCTCTCAGAGCAGAACTCTTAAGTCCTGTATGCTTGAAATACTTAGCATAGTTATTGATTTTCACCAACAACCAGTCCATCTATTTTCTGAATTCAAAAGAACCATTTATTTTTTATACATAACAAGTAACTGGATGAGTAATAGGTTTAAAAGTAGTGTGTGTG
>NW_006360961.1:0-689 GCF_000327345.1 Myotis davidii
TGCTCAATCACTGAGCCACACCAGCTGGGCTCTGGAATATTTCTTAGGGGGAAAATGAAACTATCTAGTTGTCTTTCAATAAAAAGCCCACTGTTAGTGTTCCCAGAAATATATATCTGTAACCTACAATATGTGATTTTGTATCTGTGATAGGATGCTATGTAGTCATTCAGAAGAAGGAGGTGGAAATACAGGCAGTGATATATGAAAAAATGTCCAAAAAAGATCATGACGTGAAAACAACGCAAGTGGTGAATGAGTGTATGCAGTGTGACTCCACATATGTAAATCAAAACCACAAATTAAACACCACAAGAAACAAATGACAAAAGCCAGTGGGTCTAAGGGGGTTAAGAAGCTTCTGCTTTTCACTTCAGTATATTGGAAATTTTTAAATAACAAGTCTATATTGCTTTTAAATAATAACAATTATCTTAAAGAGAGAAAATTAAAATGTGCATCTATAGACATATCTACAATGTCTAAGGCAAACTCTTTACTATAAAGTGTTGAAGCACTTGATTTGATAGGTGTGATCATCGAGAGGAAGAACAGAAAGGTTGAAATTTACTGTCAGAGGAGATTTACAGACTAGAAGCCAAAACTGTGCTATGGGTTGCAGATTTTTAAAAAGTCAGATATGGCCTCTGCCTTCAGGGAGCTGGCAGCCTCTGCAAAAAGAGATGTAC
>NW_006360962.1:0-689 GCF_000327345.1 Myotis davidii
AAAAAAAAAAGCCATAAACTGACCATTACTGAAAAATAAAAAATATCAAAGGGAGAAAAAGAAAGGAAGGAAATTTACATCCGTGGTCACTGTTTCTATTACATTTTACAAAAAGCTCAATTGAACATTTCACAAGACCTTTTCAGACGAATAATGCAGTGGGAGCAGAGCCACAGCAGCCCTTCTATTCTAGCTTGAAAAAACTATCGTAATATGGTTACCCTTCTTCCTTTGTTGGTTTCATTTTGTATTGCTACCATAATAGTTAAACAACAGATTAGTTTAAATACCAAGCAATTCCCATATAGAAATCAGCCATGATTGCCACATTGGGTTTGTATAATTCCCATGTCAGCCTTATTGATATCTTTCAATAATGTTTCACATACTCAAAATGGGCCGTGGAACAATCACCAGGTAAATAATCATCCCTCACATGGACAGGTTACCCATGCCTTTGACAGCAATATAGACGTTGTGTAGGCCTGAAATCTATACACCTTTCCTCCATTATATATAATAAAAAAGGAGTTCATTTTCATCATTCAGAAGAATAATGTTCTTCTTTCTCACTTGGAAGCTTTATTCTGATTTATGGCATAAGCTAGCCTCTTTTTTTTAAAGAATAAAATGACTGATTTAAATGGCACTTCTTATAAGTTCTTTTCTCAGCAGGTCAATAAAGGTGG
>NW_006360963.1:0-689 GCF_000327345.1 Myotis davidii
ACACAGGAATGGTGTTTGAACAGGCAAAATATTTGGAATTCTGTTTCTCAAATATCTCTAAGGTTTATTTTGTGATGGGAGCCCTCAATCTCAGCGGTCCCAAGGGAATCTCTTTCCCAAGCCACATGCTCTGATGTAAATTCTGAGCTCTGTGGAAATGCACACTTCACAGTATTCATTTCTGCTTCTAGCTGCTGACCTCTAAATTTCAAAGCCTGTTTATTCTCTTTGGACTGATCATACCAGAAGCTTAGAGGAGAGGACTTGTGGGAAGCAACATGCGGGATAGTAGCACGTTTTATGTAGGTGGGAATGTGGAGTAGAAATCAACGTCTATAGTTAAACGCCATACAAAGGAGTGGATTAAGAAGATGACACACATTTGGACCTATTGCTTGGAAAACAGTCATGCTTTGAAAAGATACAAAGAAAAACCCCCATAAAGAATTACTTGACTTTATTAAGATTTGCTTAGAAATCTTTGTGACGGTGGCATTGTAGCAAGGCTTTAGATCCACAGCATTTAATGACAGGTCTGTTGTTTATTAGCTTAGAGGTCTCAGATAAGCTATTTAAACTCTCTGAGTGACATTTTCTCATTTATAAAATCGGGATAAGTATACTTACATTGCATGGTTGTTGTGAGGACTCTAGACATTGAATAGCAAATATTTAAAGCAAAACTTCGC
>NW_006360964.1:0-689 GCF_000327345.1 Myotis davidii
ACTGCTGCTGCATGTTTCCTTCAGCTGTGTTCTCCTAGGCACGCAGAGAGGAGCAGGCAGCGGAGGGAGGGAGGGAAGCCTCCCAACAGTTGCCTCCACCCATGTTTTTGTACAAACAAAAAACAAAAAACCCACATCCAAAACGCAGACTAATCACCTTTCAGAGGCTCCACCTCCACAATCTAAAGGATGGCAAAATCACTGGTTGTAAGTGGGAATCTACTGCACCGTAACTAGAGCTGTCTACACACATTCCAATTTGGCTGAATTCAGGAAGGGGGGGGGGGATTTTTTTCCCTTAAATTCAGATAACCCACTGGGAACATATTTTTAAATATTTGGGACATTGCACATAACTTAGCGGTTTCTCCCTTGGCATCCCTCACAACAGGTACAAATGAGAAAAAATAAGTTGTGCTATTCATCACACGTATCTTGAATGTTTGATCTGCTGGTCATGAGACTTTTGTAAAAATTGTAACATCAAAGACAACGGAAACAATATTCTCTACTAACAAAAGACTGAACAATTTTTTTTCTAGATGACCAAATGACACTATTCTCTAGTGGAATATGGACCACGAACCTGCTCATTAGATGGAAAACTCACAAATTTAAATGTAAAATAATCTGTTTAAAGCATAGTGGCTAGTTTCTCTACAAAGTTATTTAAATTGAAATGCTCCCCT
>NW_006360965.1:0-689 GCF_000327345.1 Myotis davidii
TTACATTTATTGTATTTATTGGCTTCATATTGTTTCTTGATGTTGATCTGCTATAATTTAATTTGTATTCTTTATTGCCACTCAAGTTAATGTGTGTTTACCATAAGTATTTCTTCTTTTGGGAAATGTGTTTTGTTCACTTATCTCTTGGGAGCTTATATTTCCTATAAATGTCATTGAGTCATTCAAATAACCTAAGATTAATTCATTTAGTTAAACATTTGTTGCAATATTGCCCAAATGTTATTTTATTCTTTTAAATGACCACCAGAATTATTCTTGTAAATGTTGGTTTTTATTAAATGTCATTTTAATTTCTTTGTAAAATACTGATTTATATAAAATCTGAATCTGTCAATCTTTTATAACTGAGGTACAGCTTCAATATAAGACATTTTTATTCTTCCATAAATTTGATCAATACATTAATCCTGAATTATTAAACATACATATTTCTCTTTATTTCTTTGATTATTTTTGCTATAAAATTAAGATCTGATGTATTTTTTAATTACTTTCAAATAGGAAAATAGAGATCTTTAGTATAATTAGTAGTCCAATTTAAGATAGGTGATTTCTATTCTCCATTTTTCCTACTCTCCTTATGCTTCCATATGACTTTGCAATGTTCTTTAACCCATAAACATATGTTTTATAGTGAGGAATCCTATATAATAAAACCCTAATAT
>NW_006360966.1:0-689 GCF_000327345.1 Myotis davidii
TCTCTCTCTCTCTCCCTCTTTGAAATAAAAAATATATTTTTTTTTTAAAATAAAAAATAAAAACATAACTTTTGGAGCAAAGATGATTGATTACCAGGGATAAAGGAGGTGGTTCCCTCACCATGAAGGGTGAGCGAGGGGGGTGGGACCATCCTGACATTCGGCCGCAGGAGGAAGGACCAAGCGCCCGTCACAGGCGGACATTCCACCCCCCTCCCTTCGTGCTGGACAGAGCGCGGGAACGGAAAGTTTAAACGAAGAGAAAAGGTCAGTAACGCGGTCTCCAAGCTGGACCTGATGGAGGCTGAGCACAAATCCCCCAGTAACAGAAGCAGACAGTGACGTCTAAGTGCACGGGGAGCCGTCTCCGAGTTACACCACCCGCGGGCCATGAGACAACCCGTGAAAGGTGTCAACGGATCCCAGCTACGCAAAGCACGCTCTCTGGCCATGATGGACCTAGATGAGGCCGGGAAGAGAGAGAGATCTGGGAAACCTCCGAGCCCTGGAGAAGGGTGCTAGATGGCGCCCTGGCCAGCGCGGCTCGGTGGGGTGGGCATCGTCCTTCGCACCCACAGGTTGCGGGTTCGGTTCTCAGTCAGGGCGCGTGCTCGGGTCTTGGACTCGATCCGGTGCAGGGTGTGCGGGAGGCAGCTGATGGGTGCTATGCTCTCACATGGGTGTGTTCC
>NW_006360967.1:0-689 GCF_000327345.1 Myotis davidii
AAAAAAACGGCGAGATTCTGAATACATCTAAATAATTGACATAGCATTGGAAAGCCTGACTGTGGCAGACTGCACATCAGGACATAAATCATGCTGCTTGCCATGTGCAACACATCAGACATAAGCATGACTCCAGCTTATGTAATGAAACAACTTTTTTATGAAGTTCGTGCAGATAAATTAAAGCAGCATTGCTAAGAATTATGTATATCATTCAATTTCGAGGACAGAACTGAATGAACAGTGCTACATAAATAATGAAAATGGAGCATTTCCCTGCTGGGATGCAATCCGCCAAGTCAACTGGTCACTGTGTTGAATGCTCAGGAACGCTACATGTTTCTCCTTTAAATCAGGAATGACTGGTCTGAATTCAGCATCCAATTATAATTACCAACATTTGTTCTTAACTTTTTCTCCAACTGCAAGGTACAAGAAGACCTTCTTGGGAGAAATTATGCCTCCAGAATAATTTTTTGTTCCCCATTGAGTTGTATTTTGTTAAAACATTCCAAATGTTGACATTAGGATTCCTTTGATATCTCCTCCGGATTTTTTTCTTCAAATAATTTAGGACAAAGATAAAGCAAAAGCTATCTTACTTTTCTCCTACTCATGTTACCTAAAAGATAATTTTGGATGCTTCTCTCCAAGTGGCATTGTCTCAGAACCCAAGAAAGAGGGTCCCC
>NW_006360968.1:0-689 GCF_000327345.1 Myotis davidii
GTAGTTGGGGTCCCCTGCATTAGATCCCTTATGTAGGGCCAACTTTTCTGGGGCTTTGCTTATTTCATTCTTCTGATCAAACATTTTCTCTCAGCTGTACCATGTCCTCAAAGGTCTTTTTCTTTCTAAGTGACGTGTGGAGATCAGAAGGAGAGAAGGGATTTTGATCTGATGGATTAATCTTTGATGATACACTAACAGAATTCAGGTTGGAAATTTTAGTGGAAAGTGCATGGCCTTTGAAGTCAGATAGTCCTATATTCAAATCCAAACTCTTCCATGTACCATCTATGTGACCATGGTGGAATTTTGATGCTTAAATAAAATTACATGTAATATTTCTAGAACATGAAGAGCATAATACACATTGGTTTCTTTGCCCCTGTTTTTCTATAATCCTTCCCTGAGAATACAATAATAGCTACTATTTATTTAACATTTTCTGTATGCCAGACACATTGCTAAGTGATTGACACACATTTTCTCATAATCCTTAAAGCAATCTAACTTTTTGGTTTTACAATACCATTTTTCACAAGAACAAGCAAAGACTTAGTTTAGAAAACATTTTTTTAAGAGGGAAGTAGTGAAGTTGGCACTTCACTGTCTAAGACCTGAGCTCTACATACTGTTAAAGAGTGAATTTGAAGATCTAATTGGCTTTGTTAAGCAATTCATGAATCAGGCAG
>NW_006360969.1:0-689 GCF_000327345.1 Myotis davidii
CGACGTTCAACCACTGAGCCACACTGACCGGGCCCAAAGGTTCTTTTTATATTAGATGTTAATTAATCATTAAAGTCTTGAATACTAATTAAAATACTGGAATTTTCTACATTACCAGAGGCTTTTCCTTAAGTAATTATGATATTTCACATTTTTTCTCCAATGTAATTGACAGTGATTTGGGCTCTGAAGCAACCCCTCTCTGGGTTCTTGGGTTTCCCTCATAAGAGGTCACACTGGATATACAAAATGACACACACAAGGTGAGATGAAGTGCTACCCAGTAGAGAGATGAGTAGGCCCCTCAGGAGTGAATTCTGATATTCAGCTGTGAAATTCCGAAATGCTGCATTCAGAAAATTAAAGTCGTCAAAGTTCACCAGAACTTTCTGATCACTCCCCTTCCAGGGCATTTCTTTGTTCCAAGGGGAACCCTATCAAGGGTAATACTGGATGGAAATACTGGGGAAATGGCAAATGCTACTGAACTCTGGGGCTTTTATTACACTTGGTGTCACCTCAGCATCAACACTGGTATCACATGATTCTCCGGGAATTACGAAGACCAGCTGTTCTCTCCCTATTGTCACCATTCAAGAGCAGGAGATCAAGTCCAAAGCAGGATTTTCTTCCAACGGTTTCAACATTACAGGCATATGAGTGTAAAGCATTTGTAAATTGTGAGACAC
>NW_006360970.1:0-689 GCF_000327345.1 Myotis davidii
GAGGTTCAGTACAGCTTGTGTCCACCTGACTTGGGCTCTCCCCATAGGAGCGCTGCCCTGAAAAGCCTGGTTCGGACCTGATCAAAGGCTGGCAGGAACCTGATCGCACCTGAGTGACTGGGAACACTGTTCCACCTGAACTCTGGCTGCTTGAAAGACTAACCACTGATAAAAACAGCAATGAGCTCTCTTATCAGCGTAAATGAATGACTGCTGAACATTTTACATTATAACATTGCATCTAAGAGTTCTGTATGGTATACATTTCAAATACTTAAGTGAGTTCAAAGTGATTTTGTTTTGAAGCTGAGAATCATAGCTTTAAAAACACATACACCTTTCCAACCCTCCAACCCTCTCCACTCGCCTTCTTGTTAAGTAAAATGAATATTTTTTGTTCATTTGTTGCCCTGAAGGGAGCACTTTGCTGGGGCTACAGGCTCAAAGTAGTGCCCACAGAAAGCCGGGTGATGCGGGGGATGGCTGGAGAGGTCAGCCGTCACTCTTTGGATCACGTGTTGGAAAAGAGTAGGTTTGAAGTTGACAATCTCCGTTTCTCTATAGATAGAAGAAGAAAAGAAAGACAGGTTCCTTGCCTTCTGGGATTTTATAGGTTCCTAGAAAAAAAATGAGACATATATTCACAGAAATAGAAAATAAGATGGAATGTGATAAAACGCCAAAAGAGA
>NW_006360971.1:0-687 GCF_000327345.1 Myotis davidii
AAGGGGCATGAATTTGTGCACTGGGCCCCTAGTATGTTAAAGAATAGAGGATCAAGCTGGAAAAAGAGGAGCAAAGCAATTCTAAGCAGAGAGAATGCATATACAAAGGTGAGAAAATATAAAAATATATTATGTTTCAATGATAATTTGATAAGATAGAGAAGTATAGGACTTAAAATTTAAAGAGATCTTTCAAAAAACTAGAAATCCTAAGTTTTTATATGTTGGCAACTAATTGAAAAGTTTTCAAATAACATGCATGCCAAAGAAAACACATCCAGAGCCACCAGTTTGCACCCTCCCAATTAGTGACCAAGAAATAAATTAGAAAGTTATTATTATAGATGAGATGATGCAAAAGTTAAAGGGCAAGTGAGAAGTACAATGCCCTTAATTACAAGTAATACAATTTCATATTTTAGAACAGAATTAAATTTCAAAATTTTCAAAATGCACAAAGAAAAAAAAGACATGGTAAAATAGAGCTAGACACCTTTAATTAATGAGTTTTATTAGCTACTGGTTGCAATGATGTTTCACACCACTAAATAAATCCCAATAGGTGTGAGTCAAGAACATCAAAATGCCTATAAATATTGAAGAAGGAACTATTAAAACCTCAACCTCTCCTATACTGCAATTGCTTCTGACATCTTTGAAGAAGTTAGACCTAACCCAAGGTGACAA
>NW_006360972.1:0-689 GCF_000327345.1 Myotis davidii
CACGAATTTCGTGCATCGGGCCCCTAGTGTTAAGATAATGAAAAGATGAGCCACAGATTGGAGAAATTACTTCTAAATCATATATTTGATTTTTTAAAAAAAGATTTGTGCCTAGACTTCATAAAGAACTCCCAAAAGTCAACAATAAGAAAACAAACAACCCACTTTTGGAAAGGGCAAAAGATGTGAGTAGACAATTCACCAAAGAAGACAGAAGGATGACAAGCACATCGGAAGATGCTCAAAATCATGAGCTCTCAGGGAAATGCAAAAACAATGAGATGCTACGCAACACTATTAGAAAGGCTAAAGTAAAATTTACAAATTAAAAGAACTAAGAACTGCCAATACTGTTACTGGAGCAACTTGAACTCTCACACCTTGCTAGAAGGAATGAAGAATGGTCCAGCTTCTTTGGAAAACTGTGTTGATTTCTCATAAAGTGTCACATACACTTGCCATAGGACCAGTAACATCACTCCTAGGAACTTGCCAAAATGAAAAGTTATGTTCACACAAAAATCTGTGCAGGAATGTTTATAAAATGGAACAACCTAGTAATAGCATACATCCATGATTTTTAACTGGTGTGCAGCAAGAATTTTTTTTAAGTGACTATCATACCTGTTTGTTCGTTTTTTAATTGATTTCAGAATGGAAGGGAGAGGGATAGAAATATCAATGATGAG
>NW_006360973.1:0-689 GCF_000327345.1 Myotis davidii
AATTTGTTACAGCAGCCATAGGGAACTAATACAACCGTTTTTCTGACAATAATTATGCAGTGGGACCAGTGGTTTATTCAGGAAAATCATATCTCTCTTATGACAGTAAAACAATTCTATGGGGACCTAGGAGAATGATTTCCTGTTCAATCTTAATTAAGCAAACTATACTTATTTTTGAATATTTCAGTGACTACAGTGAAAATTCTGGTTGTCAGTCTAGCAAATATCTTACTGCTGCTGATGATATAATAGGCATGTAATCTGGTCAGGAAAATGGACCCCAGGTCCACCTCTAGGGTGAGCGCTGCTTTATCTCACCAGGTCGAAAACCCACATTATGCAGCTTTATCCGGGGTAGGTATGAAGAGTACATAGCACCACCTAAAACCACCTAATCCTGAAATCAGGCACTGAAGCATGAGCAGAAAACTGCCTGACTTTCTACAGCACCAGCCTGACCTCTCCACAACTCTGAGTCAGCCCAACCTCCTGCTTTCTCCTGGGTTGTTAAACTGCGTAAATGAATAGTGTAACACCCCATGGTTTCCCACTTCATTTTAGACATCAGTGCTGCTCACATATTCCTTCACTTGCTATTCATAAGCTGTCTTTTGAATTATCCAATGCAATAATTCCAAATGTGTATCGTTTTCTTTTTGGGTCTTAATCCATCTTATTTTCCTGTT
>NW_006360974.1:0-689 GCF_000327345.1 Myotis davidii
GTAGAACAGTATGCTGTGCTACACTGGCAGCATCCTCTTACATGTTTACTATGTCTGTATTGCCTCATTTTCTCTTGTACTTAATTTGATCTCAGATTGCTTTGTTCACCATGGCTTCTAGGCATACACAATTCACTGCTAATGTCTTCAATAAGAAGCCACATTCAGTAACTGACCTAGAAACAAAATTAGAAGTGATTAAATACTACAAAAGTAGAAAATCAGGAATGCTTATTGCTTGCCTGTCAGGCATGTCCAATTCCACTATAGCTATGATCTGAAAGAGTAAAAACAAAGTAACAACAGCTGTTAAAGGATATGCTTCATTGAAGGCATTGAGACTAAAAAATTTAAGAAGAGACTATATCAGACATGGAGAAACTTCTAATGACTTGGATTGAAGACAAGATATAGAACTGCAGTTCTCTTAGCACCATTACAACCACAGATAAGCAAAAACTTTGTTAGCGATATTAAAAGAAAAGGCTGGACACAGTTAAAATGTTGAATATACTGCTAGCTCTGGGTGGATTAAACAATTCAAGAATATTTTACTTGTGATATAATATGAAAGTAAATGGTGAGTCTATTAGGGCTGATGTGAAGGCAGCTGAAGATTTTTTGGAAACTCTAGATAAGCTGATTGTGAAGATAAATTACTTGTTAGAGTAAATATTCAATATGGATAA
>NW_006360975.1:0-689 GCF_000327345.1 Myotis davidii
CTCTCTAAAAATCAATAAAACATATTTATAAAAAAAAGAAAATCTAGCTCTTGCTTTTACCTCTGGCCTGAATTTTTATATTAACAAATGGCTATATTCTGCTGTTTCTACTGAGGAATCAGTGTTCATCACTAATGTTTTTATGGAATCCTGGCTGCAAGTATTTTCAACCATCTCAAAGATTAGTAAAAGGATTAAAGGTGAGTGATAGTTTCCTTTGGGTTGTTTCGGTAAATTTATGTGCTCATGTAGGACATTAATTGTTTAGGTTTAGCTTCATGGCTCAAGACAAATACCTGCATGTTTATGTTTAACACTGGTATTTGTCAAATCCCAAAGCTGATATGAACCTTAAACAAACCAACTTCTTGTCATTTCCTTTAAATAACACACACAACAGATATATTAACTTCAATTGTACTTTAAAATGTCAGCTTATCTGTCCTTTTACTCATGAAACTCTTAGAAGACATTTTTATTTAACAACTCTAAACTTGGAAATGAATGCTAAATTCTTCTCTCACTATTTGTTAGATCTCTACTTAGTGATCATGTAAGTCAGAGAATTTGCACTTTAAAAAGCCTATTGATTTGTCTTGCTCTATGTAACAAGTAGGTCAGGACATTACAACACGACTATACTGATGAAGGATAACGTGTTGTAAATGGGCTAATCATGTGAAAAAAAA
>NW_006360976.1:0-689 GCF_000327345.1 Myotis davidii
GGGCCAGAAGGTTGAGAACCACTGCTTTATATGCGCCTTTTCTCTAAACTAGTTTGTAATATTTTAAATGGTTTTCCTGACTTTGTCCTGAACTCACAACCTAAACTTCAAATTGCTATCACTGACTTTGATATGGAACAGATCTGAAATATGAAGCGTGGACATTAATACATTAAAGTTCACGTTAATCTGCATTGGCATTGTTCTGGGTTTGTGGTATTTGTTAGACAACACCACGGCAAGTCTTGGCATTTGGGCACAATAATCTCCATATTGACAACACTTACATCAGAGAATAAAGAGGATATAATATTTTATTCAGGGTTTCCTTTTAGTAAAACATATGATTTCTTTGTAGGTTTTACTATAAAAATAACTTTCTTAGAAATCCATTAAAAAAATGAAACAGTGATCAAATATTTATCTGATATTCTATCCTGTTATCTGGTTGGCAACTCTTCCACACAGCTGCTTTGTATGTAAGACATATTTGTTATAACTGCAGATTCTTTCCATAGGAAAACAAGAAAGTATTAAAAGGCTATGCCCAGAACACTATCACATTTGGCAGTCACAAGTGCCCTCCAAATTCAGAATCAGCCAGTAAAGTAAATTCCAGGTAGTTGAAACCATGTGACTAGCTGGCATCTTTTTCCTTTTTAAATATATTTTTATTGATTTTCAGAGAG
>NW_006360977.1:0-689 GCF_000327345.1 Myotis davidii
AAACTCACTGTTGGTGTGGGTCGTGAACTCAGGAACTGAGCTAGGTGGTTCTGGTCCAGGAGGTCACATGAAGCTTCAGTTGAGATGTCACTGGGGCTGCAGTCATCACAACTGACTGGAGCTGCAAGCTCTGGTTCCAAAGAGGTGCAGTCACAAGGCTGGCGAGTTGGTGCTGGCAGTTCCTGGGAGGTCTCAGTTTCTTCCCACCGGGGCTTTTCCAGGAGCTGCTTGAGTGTCCTTATCACTTGGTAGATGACTTCTAGAATGAGAAACAAATACTGCTACCTCAACCAAATGACAAAAGAGTTTCAGAAAGCTGTGTCTCCTTGTAGGATGAGGAACTAGCATCTGACTCACACAAGTAAAGTCTAGAGACCAGAGTGGGACTGCCTGTGGGAGAAGGGACAATAAAATGATAGCCTTAGATGTAAACGGAACTGCCAGGAGATGCAGAAAAATATGTGTTTCCGGTGAACAGATAAGGACCCCACAAGAAACAGTAGGCTGAGATTGTCACAGAAGGAGAAAGAGCCAAGCAGGCCACCCAGGGAAGCAGATGAACCCAAATACAGGGGAGGGTCACTAAAGACCTGGGGACTGGAAGGTGGGGGAGTATAATGACCACTCAGGGGGACTAAAAACATAGGTTCATAGAAAACCTTGTACAAAACTGAATCAGGAAGAATCAC
>NW_006360978.1:0-689 GCF_000327345.1 Myotis davidii
AAAAAACACCTTAGGAGGATTGATTTTTACCTAGTCTGGGACAATATTTCTGCTTAAAAAACATTTCCCATTCTGCTTCCCTGTTTGTCCACACTCCAGGGGTAGAGAATATAATCTGTTTATTTATTTGGCAGAAACTGTTGTGAAAACACTTTCAAGAGAATGTGTACCAGCGAGAATGTCTACTCAGCGAGAGAAGTGAGAGAAGCTTGTCCAGAGATCTGGTTATTCAGCACTGAAGTACCACGTTTCTCCTCTAGCACCCAAGTCAGGGAGGAACTCATAGCCTGACCTCACCTCCCACTCTTTTCTCCCACTGACCCCAGGTCCAAGATTGCAGGGCTCTGCATGGTATCATGCGTGTTAACTACTTGGGCCTCCTCTCCTCTGATTTCCTATGGAACCTCTAACTCAGTATATATTAAATTGCCTTGCACAGACTGCTTTCACTCACATAGGCTAGGATCTCATTCAAATCCTCCAAATGGTTTTATACCACAAAGAAAATGAAATCCTGATTCCTTACTCTAGCCTACAGGGCACTACACGTTATGGTGTCTACTTCATCTCCAAGTTCATCTCCCACCACCATTCCTTTTGGTTCAGCATGTTGACCTCCTTTTGGTTCTTGAAACGCAGAAAGCTCTTCCTTATTTCAGGGACTTTGCACTTGTTTCCTCTACCTGGAA
>NW_006360979.1:0-689 GCF_000327345.1 Myotis davidii
AGGCTCTATCTACTGAGCCAGACCAGCTAGGGCAGTCCTGAGGTTTTGTTTGCCTGAGACAGTGTCATTTTCCTTCATTTCTAGAGGATAATGCCACTGGATATAGAATTCTAGGTTGCTGGGGTTTTTTCCCCAGCACTTTAATTGTGTCAGTTCACTCTTTTCTTGCATGATTTCTGATGAGAAGTACCATGTAATTCTTACTTTTGTTCCTCTGTAGGTAAGGTTTTCTCTCCCTTTGGCTTCTTTCAAGATTTTCTCTCTGTCTTCAGTTCTCTGCAGTTTAAATATGGCATGCCTAGGCGTTGATTTTTTGGTATTTATCCTGCTCGGTGCTCTCCGAACTTTCTGGATCTGTGCTTTGTGTCTGTCATTAGTTTTTTTAAATTCTTGGCCATCATTATTTTAGATGTTCTTTCTGCTCCTTTCTCTTTTTCTCTCCTCCTGGTATTCTAATTATATGGATGTTGCACTTTTTGAAATTGCCCCACAGTTTCATATTCTGTTCTGTTTATTTTAATTTGTTTTTCCCTTCAAATTTCCGTTTGGGAAGTTTTTATTAACATACTGTTAAGCTCAGTGATTTTTGTCCTCAACCATGTCCGATCGACTGATGAGCCAATCAGAGGTGTTCTTCATTTCCGTTGCCCTGCTTTTTATTTTGAGTATTTCCTTTTTTAAAAAAATAT
>NW_006360980.1:0-689 GCF_000327345.1 Myotis davidii
TGGCCTGGCGCCAGTGGGTGTCATAGCACGGTCATCCGATGGTCGTTCCTCTGTTTGGCTTTTCAGTCAATTTGCATATTACATTTTATAGATGTATGTATGTATGTCAATTATTATAGATGTATGTATGTATGTCAATTCACTTGTCCAATTTCGTACGATGGTTTTTCAAAACTCTACTCCTTTGAAACCTTTAATGTTTTCACTTCCACCCTATCTCTTGGAGGATGACCTCCACTGCTACTATGTAGTAAACATAGAAGGTAGATTAAAATTCACACTTATTTTCACCTCTCAGCCTATATCCCACACCCAGTCTCTACTTAGCCTATGTTTACAACAGAGGAGCTGTCCTCCTTCCTGTCTGAGGCCAATCCCCTCTCTTTAAGATACTTAAATTCCTGCCTCATGTATTCAACATCATCCTATAAACATCATCATTTTCATAGATTTCCTATGAAAAGATTATTGAACTCTTTTTATTAGAACAAAAACAAAAAGAGAAAAGCCTTTCCTTTTACTCTCTATGACCTCTGATTCTCATTATTATCTGTTCTCTCTTTTTTTCATAGTCAGTTTTCTTAAAGATTTGTCTCTATTTCCACAGCTCTCAGTCACCCTGGGAAAATTCTCTTGTACCCATATTGTTGAGTACTTATTACTCAGTGGACACAGCCTGTCTTAATCTT
>NW_006360981.1:0-688 GCF_000327345.1 Myotis davidii
AAGTCAAGTAAGAGAAAAGCAAAACATTAAAGAAAAGAGCATTTCCCTGAAAGCCAAATGGAAATTGGCTTAGCCAAGATGGGAAGAGCAGGGGAGATATTAGTAGCAATGAGAATGGAGAAGGCTTAAGCCCTGAGTCAGAAAGAACATTTAATTACTTATTCATCCAGTACATATTTACTGAATACATACTATGTGCCATGAACTATGTGCTAGGGATAAATATGAAAAATAAATGTACCCCCTGCCTTTATGGAGCTCACAGTTAGTAAGAGAAATATCATGAATTGTATTTGGTAGTGTTCTAGGCTATTGTAGGAACACAATAGTGGGTACCCTTCTTACGTTTGAGGGTCAGAAAACTATTTCCAGGGGTAGTAATGTAAGCTGAGAGGTAAAAGATAAGCACAATGGCTGGGCAAAGAGGGCCAGGTGAGACAGGAGAAAGGTGATCGTCATGTGCAGAAGAATCCTGGAAATGAGATAGTGTGAGACATTTGTCCACAACCTTATAAAAATTCAGTGTGGCTTGACTGACAGCCCAGATCTGCTACCAGTTGTTTCACTTTCGATATCACTAACCCTTTCTGAGTCTCCATTTCCTATCATTTGAACACTTTAACACTCATACTACTGGGGTAGTAACCAGAACCCACAGGGAGCTTAGCAAGTATTAGTTCCTTCCTTT
>NW_006360982.1:0-689 GCF_000327345.1 Myotis davidii
AAGAGTTAAGGGACAGAAACCTCAGAAAATAAGATGAGTTTTAGCTCATCACCTTACCCCAGGTGGGCCAGTGAATGTATGATTGACTTCTTAACCATCATCCTTCCCCTGCCTTTGAAATCCCTACCCTTCGCCAGTGTGGCACTGCCCAGCTACCAGGGCCTTCCCCCAAAAATGGCACCAGTCTGAATGTGGCGTGGACTCCAAGGGCATGGAGACTGGTCTGCTGGCTCAAGAAAAGCCACCTACCCTCTGCTCACAAGTGGCCCTCGGGACTGGGGACAGCTGCACTGTGGGAGCGCCAGGGTCTCTTTCTGCGGGTGAGGGAAAGGTAGCTGACTTGTTGATAAGTTTCCAAAGGACAGTGCTGGACGCAGAGAACAGGTTCTTTCCCAAAAGCCTCTGTCTATCCATCACCGTTTTCAGAGATGGCATTAGAGGTGAAAATATATTGGCATTTAACTATGCTAGGAATATCTCCGCCATAAGTCTCCATCTACCCCGCTCAGATTGTTGCTTCTGAAATCGCTGTTAGTTTTGCATGTGCCACACTACCAGTCCTGGAGGAACTGAGAGGGAAAGTGAGGGGCCCACCATTGTCTCCCCTCTGCCGGCATCTCCCAAGACCGCCTACCAAGCAGCACATGTGAGAGACAGCATGGTATCTCAGACACAAGTACTGGCTCTAG
>NW_006360983.1:0-689 GCF_000327345.1 Myotis davidii
TGTGCCCTTGACCAGAATTGAACCTGGAACGCTTCAGTCTGTAGGACTACACTCTATCCACTTAGCCAAACCAGCTATGGCTGGTGACCACACTTTAATCTTTTTTTTCTAATTTCTTTCAGAAGAAGACTTTTCTCTATGAGAAGCCCACCCCGTTCTTCTCTTCCTATCTAAGTACCTGAAAAGGTATTGCATTTATGGTTGAGTGTTTGACATGTCAGGAATTACAATTGGTACAATATGCATATGCAAGTTTTAAATTTTGTCCTGATTCTCTAAGTGGAATGAAGTCATCATATATATTGGATTGGCTTTGTTTATAGAAACTGTTTTTTTCTATTAACAGGAAACAATTAAGTTTTTCCTCCCATCTTCCATTTTTATAGTTCAAATTATTATATTAGTTATCTATTGCTGTGTATCATATTACCCCAACATTTAGTGGCTTAAAAAATAACAAAATTTATTACCTTATAGATTCTGTGTGTCAGAAATTTGGAAGTGGCTTAGCTGGATGGTTCTGGCTCAAGGTTTCTTATGAGGTAGAAGTCAAAATGTTGCCCAGAGCATCTGAAGCCTCACTGTGGTTGGAGGATTAATTCTGAGATGGTTCACAAGTGCTGGCTGTAGGCAAAAGATTTAATTGTGTACCAAGTGGCCCTCTCCATAAAGGTACTAGAGTGCCTTCA
>NW_006360984.1:0-689 GCF_000327345.1 Myotis davidii
CACGCCGAGCTCAAAAGGTTTGTCATCACTGGTGTAGACGATGCCTTTGACTGAGAAAGGACAGTGTGAAGATATGGCTTCGGCCCAAATAAATGTATATATTTCATGCAATTTGATCTAAAAATCCTAACAGGATTTTTGTAGAACATGAAAAGGTCTGTTTTGACCTCTTTTCTTAATATGTAAAATCTCTTTTTATTATAAAGATATGAACCGTTTTATTGTCATATTTATTACAAGTAGTATATCACTTTGTGTTAGCATTTTAACTTCAATAGTCAGATTCCCAATATCAAGAGATGTTTAGTATTAAAGAGGTAAAAACCACGATGGAAATACACATTAAGGATAAAAACATGTAATTCACAAGACAAGTCATACAAAAAGTCAATGAATATTGTGATAAATAGATAACTATCCATTTAAAATAATGACACATGTTTTCCAAAAGCTGACATAGATTTTTTAAAGTAGAATTACCAATTTGAAGGTGGGAAGGTGCTTGAAAAAATAAACAGAAGCAATCTTTTTAGAGAGAAATTTAGGCACATGAATATCTTTAAACACTGTGATAACTTCAAACCCAATAGTCAATGTTTAGGAATTTACCGTAAAGCAAAATAATGCCCCAAATTATTGACATATGGAAAGACAAATAGAGCAATGGAACAGAATAGAGAGCTCAGAAA
>NW_006360985.1:0-689 GCF_000327345.1 Myotis davidii
TAGATAGATAGATAGATAGATAGATAAACATGGTTGTAGGAAGTGATTAATAATGTCTAAAATCCATACAGCAGATAGTTAGGAAGAGGCAGCCTTAAGCCCATGGCACAGGCTGAAACTGTCATTCACTAGAAGAGAAGATGACAAGCAAGATGTAACTTTGTGGGGATAGGTCTAAGGTGTTGCCTACAAGAGGAATGTCTTCTCTTGGAGAAATGTCAGCCCTCCTAAGGTTTTACAACTGACTGACTCAGTCCCACTCAGATTATCCAGGATAATTCCATTTACTCAAAGACACCATGTGGAGCTTTAATTACATCTACAGATTACCTTCAAAGCAACAGCTGGATTAGTGATTGAATCACTGAGAACTGTAGCCCAGTCTAGTTGACACATGAAAAAAAGCCATCACAATGCTAGTGCTCTCTGCATAAACCCTTAGTTGTCAGTCTTCCTACAGGGACACAAAGTGTCCTACTGCAAGTACTTGTGGCTCTAAGGCCAAGGGATTCTTTTCATTCTATGTGCTGCTCAGTATGAGAAAGTTGGAGACTTATTATCCCCCAGGAAGTGCTCTTGGTCACTGACAGACGGAACTTTGAGAATAAATACCTCAGCTTCCTTACCCTCAGGAGCAGCAACTCCCAGCAGGACTAAGGTCGGTTACCCCCAGCTTCAGTGTGATCATC
>NW_006360986.1:0-689 GCF_000327345.1 Myotis davidii
ACACTCAACCAACTGAGCCACACTGGCCAGTTGGAGGAGCTTATCACATCCCCCGAGAAAAGGGATACTGAGGCAGACCTAGACATCTCCTGCTTTGACGGTGGAGTAGTCATTTGCAGATTAGAGCATTTTCAGGGCAACTCTGAATTGAGAAGAACAAACATTTCACCCCCATTTTATACATAGGACACAGAACTACAGAGTGGGTGTTAGGATTCCTGATTACAAGAGACAGAAACCAGTCTTACCATAGCTTAGTCTAGACGAGCAACTGATTGGCTCATGTATGTTTCCCCACCATGGCAGCCAGGCCTTAAAGAACGGATGACACTTATCTCTTCTTCCTGTTCCTTTCTTTTTATCGGTTTTGTTGTCAGAGTATTTCTCCACACAACTCCAGGAGAAACGGCCACCAGCATTCCCCCTGGTTCACCCCGGTCAGCAGGGGTCTAGGCCAGGGGAACAGGTGCTTGAGTGGGTTCTGATGAACTACGTTTGGCTGGTGGCTGTCCGTCGGAAAGCACATCTGGACTTGGGTGGGAGAAGGTGACTTCCTGAAAGTAGGGAGAGGGATGCAAATAGATGAATTTCAAATAGATATCTACACTGCTTCCTGCGATAAAAGTACAGAGTGAAACATCTGCCCCAAATCGGGGCGTTTTCAGGCACAGGCGTCTCTGTCTGGGGGA
>NW_006360987.1:0-689 GCF_000327345.1 Myotis davidii
TTTTTTTTATGTATGATTGTTTCTTCTTCACTTGTAGTCTGACCAAAGACAGCATGCTAAGGCATACTGAGAATCCATCAAGAATAGGTGAAATGTGTCTAGCTCCAGTGGGGTTATGCTTTGGCAATTGTTGTTTTAATGGAGCAAAATTCACAAATGTCAGTGATGTTACACATTAGGTAAAAACAGTTTTTCATGTCTCTGTTTTAGTATCAAAGTGGAGGAAAGCATATTATGTGAGCATCTCTCAAACTGTTAGTTCAAAACCAGTAATCTGAAATTTATTGCATGTAACTAAATTTTAACTAGATTTAGTATTAAATTAGAAAATTGTTTGAACTCCAGACCCTTTCCTTTCTAAATTACTTAGTTGTAATGATTATATAACTTTTAATTAAAGGTTTAAGCAATTTATTCTCAATAAGTATTATAACTATAAAGATTAATCATAACTTGTAATAGCTTTTAAATTAATAGGGCCTTGGTTTAACAAATCTTTGTGCAGTAAGGCAAGAAATAATTACATTTTATTTCTCTTAAATGTGTTAGTAATGAATATTTCTAATTTTGTATGTGAAGTAAGCACTTTGGTTTAAATATAAAAATACATTAACATAGACTGCACATGCCGTAATTTAAACTGCAGTCACACAATATACCTATTCATTTGTTAACATTAAACTTTTTTT
>NW_006360988.1:0-689 GCF_000327345.1 Myotis davidii
ATTTTCATTTGTCTCAAGGTATATTTTGATTTCAATTTTAACCACAACAACCCACTGTCGTCACCTAACCTTTCTGAACGTCAAAGCCCTAGTACATAAAATGGTCATAATATATATTTTAATAAATTGTTATGACAATTAAATGTGAAGGCCTGAAACATTAGATATTCAGGATCTGATAGTTATTACGGTGCACATTATTATCTGAATTCAAATTAGTCCATGGCAGCTGGCAAAAGATCCCCCCACCCCATTCAAAGCTATCAATATGGAAAATCATAGATAAGCATAATAAAATGTTTTTAAATTATGTAAAAATATAATTTTTAAAATTATTTAAGAATATAATTTTTAAAACATGAAGTAACACACACTCTCACAGAAATTCTGAACATATTGCTATACATATGCAGCATATTAGCATGTACGTACATATTTATGTATATATGTGTATAATTGAGTATATAGACATGTCTTTGCTGAAGATAGACCATGTGTCTAAAAGCTGCATGACACCTCCACACCAACCAGTGATCAACCTTTGATTGGTAAACTCCTACTCATCCTACCAAATGCATGTGTCACCTTCTCCAGAAAATATCTCCCCATCTCCACTCCCTAGGAATTCCTATTCATATCTCTGTTGCTGAATTTAACACTTCCTTTTTTTAAAATATATTTTTATTGAT
>NW_006360989.1:0-689 GCF_000327345.1 Myotis davidii
TTTTTTTTTTCTCGGTGATAATAATGATCTGGGTTTTTTCTTTGCTTCGTTTTCTTTGTATTTGTCATTAACCCAACATCAAACTCTACTCCTCTATTGTAAATCTATTCAAACTCATAGCTATTCCATCTCTCAGTTTCATCTTCTTGAGGAAATCTCTTCTGACCTGCTCCAATCTGGGCGGGTTGCTTGCTCTCGCAGCTTGGGGAGTAGTTGTCATGCTGGGATTCTGCTTCACCATTATCTTAGAAATTTCCTTCATCACCATCTTGTAGGGGGGCTCTGTTATCTAGTTCCCTCGTCATTTTCTCCTTTGGCCTACTCCCCGAGTTTCGAGTTTCGGTGGAACACAGCTTCTGATAGCTTCCTTACAAAGGGTGCACGGCAGGAAAAGTTTTCAATACTTTGCACATCTGACACAAGTTATTTTACCTTCACACTGAACTGACAGTTCCTTAGCAATAGAATTCCAGATTGAAATTCTTGTACCTCGAATTTGGAGGGCTTTGCGCCAACACCTTCTCACTTCCCATGTTGTTGTTGAAAAGTGTAATTCATTATAATTATTGATTCTTTGTATGAACTCCTATTTTTCCTCTCCCTCATGACACATTTTATAGGATCTTTCTCTGAAGCCCTTGTTCTGAAATTTTACCGCGATGGCCACTAGGGTGAGTCTGTTTGCAGTC
>NW_006360990.1:0-689 GCF_000327345.1 Myotis davidii
GGCCAGCTTGACATTCATCAGCTCCTGGTACTCCTTCAGGAGCCGGGCCATGTCCTGCTTGGCTTTCTGCAGGGCATCTTCCAGCTCAACCAGCTTACTCTTGGCATCCTTGAGGGCCAGCTCTCCACGCTGCTCAGCATCAGCAATGGCGGCCTGCAGGTTGGCGCACTAGAGGGGGCGATAAGCAGAATAAACTTGCAATCTAGTCCTCCCGAGACTAGCTGTGGTTCCTATTTCCCAGTGAGGAAGAGAGCCAGAGCCCTGATAGCATGGAAATGCAGCTCAGACCCTTTCTATCCAGTCTCTGTCCATTCTGCAAACCTAATCTAATTTATGAGTCATCTGAAAAAAACTGTGCCCCTTTGACTAAGCACCCTGCATGAGGTTGTGGGGGCTGACTGGTAGAAGGTAGTACAGCAGATATAGATCAGGGGACAAAGAAAGAAATGTACCCACTAACTTGTTTTAAATTTTGACAGCTTTTGATAATCTCATGTAGCAGCCACACTAACTTGTACAAAATCACAAACATTCTCATGGAGGTGATGGGTTTCTTATACCTCACAATTTTAGGTGACACTGGTCTTTGTTTAGTGTGCTTGCTTGACTATCATTTCTTTTACCTTGAATCTTGGGCAGATTTGCACCAATCTTCCTCACTTCCTGGCCTGCCTTTTCTTTCCCAGTTT
>NW_006360991.1:0-689 GCF_000327345.1 Myotis davidii
TCAATTCCTAGTCAGGGCATATGCCTGGGTTGCGTGCTCCATCCTCGGTGTAAAAGGCAGCCAATTGATGTTTTGCTATCACATTGTTTATCTTTCTCTCCCTCTCTTCCCTTTCTAAAAATCAATAAAAAAATACTTTTTAAAAAGTGTCTAGTTTTCACAAAAATTATGTGGTCACACAAAGTATAGCCTCTTTTTACCAATGAGTTGAGTCACTTTGAAATATGTTGTAAAACTGCCAATGAAGCCAAGGTAAACCTTCAGCACCAAAGCAACAATTTTACCACAGTGATTGAGCAACAAATATGGGTCTGAGTTTCCTGATGGCCAGGGCAAAAATATTACATGATCAATTGTATGATTCTCATTTTTAGAAATGTAAGAGACATAGAGTGTTTTTAGAAGTGATTTTGTGCATGGGACTTTCTATTGGGGGAGAAAGGACAATTAAATGGTCCATGAAGAAGAGGGGCCCTCCTGAGGCATTACCATAGAACCTAGGTATTCTGCTCCTCTCTTCTGCTGGCTGTTGGCATGCATGAAAAAGTTTGGTAAATTGAAGGGACTGACCACAGAAATTTACTTCTATGATATTCCCTGGGGTTTAGACATATATAGAAATGTAAAATGAGTTGTTGTCAATATACAGCAAACACCTTGTGTGAAATAAAGAAAAAAAGAAGAGAAAA
>NW_006360992.1:0-689 GCF_000327345.1 Myotis davidii
TGTCACATATTGTGATTCAGGGCTCAGATGTAAAGTAGGGCTTGAGGTAAAGAGGAAAAGAGATGGAAGATGAAAGAATGAGAGACAGAGAGGAAGTCAAGCATATGAAAATATAATGAAATAATTCCAATCAATTAATAACTCCTACTCTCACATAAGACATATGAGAGTGGATTAATGATGCAGCCACACACAGCATAAACAATTTGCAGATACTTGGGAAAGAATTCTCACTCCTCATTTGCCCAAATAAATCTGCTCCAACCTCAAAATGCTCAGAACCACGCTCTGTGCCTGAACTGGCAGAGGCAAGGATAGGGAGTCTAGTGCATCAAAATCAGCCCATGGCTGATACCACTTTTTATATTTCAAATAGTATCTCAGTAAACAGTCAGACCCACACACTCATAATACCACTGAATGAATATTGGTGTTAAATTCGATTTCAGAAATTCTAGTAATGAGTAGATAGGTTATTTTACAGATCTTTGTATCATTTTTGTAAAAGCAAAATGGGGTAATATTAAACCATTTGGAAAAAAAATTGAAAAAGTCAAACTTATGCATTTATTTTAATATTTTTATATTTTCTGTCACTTTCATATACATTCACATTTTACAAATTTGCAATTATGGCATATAAAAAATTGGGAGTAGAAACGAAATTTCTTTCAGAACTGGGTAAAAAA
>NW_006360993.1:0-689 GCF_000327345.1 Myotis davidii
AGGAAGTACTAAGTAAATTGTTACTATTATTATGAAGCTTATTCTAATAGTGACTGGACTAACTTCTTAAACTAGTTGAGTAGCCTCTTTCCATACAAAGTCATTTCCCTGGAACCTCTTTATATTAGAGATCACACTCTCAAATTTCTGTAGTTCTCCACTTATTCTAGTTTATATATCTCCATCTTGTGCAAATGAATATCATGAAAAACTTTGTCAGAAGCCTTGTAAAAGCTCAAATATACAATGCCGATGCATTTTGCTGACCAAATAATATCATATTCAGGAAAAAAATGAGGTGTCTCTTACTCTTGGTGAACTTACTGGTACACTGTCTTCTAAGAGATCCCAAATACCCTGTTAGTCACTTGCTGTGGATTCTTCCTAGATAAGTTGTCAAGAGTCTTGGTTTAGAGTTTGCAGAATTTATTTACTCCTGTTGGTAATTGTAACTCATCCTCACTGCCCAGTCTCTTCTCATCTGTTCTTTGAACATTCTCTTTTCCATTTCCTCTCTTTATTCAAATGTCAGTGGCTGGGAAATCCCTTGTATAAGTTCTCCCAATAACCATGACTGAAATTTGTTTAAACCAGAAACTTGAACTTGATAGAGCAGTGAGGTACTCTCTTTAATTGCTTTCTTAATCATAGACTTTGTTTTCTTTGTGTTTTTTACTACTGTTAATTGG
>NW_006360994.1:0-689 GCF_000327345.1 Myotis davidii
CATTAGGAAGGTTGAGAACCACTGGCTCTAACCAGTATGCGATACATCTGAAACTAATACAGAATAACATTAAATGTAAATTAATTGAGAAATTAATTTATAAAGAAAAAAACTTAAAAACAAAAGAATAGCCTTCACTTGCCATCATTATTTACTTCCTCATATTTTTATTCATTTTAAATATAATTCCTTAACATTACCACTAAAGTAATGCATTTACCTTTCTTAAAATGAAGAAGAGTAATTTCCAGACATGCCATTGCCCACCTCCCGATTTGGCTACTCTTAGGCCCCTCTTTTAACTCTTTAGGGGACCTGAGCACTACAATTTTGATATTTCTCTTCACCAATGGGTGTCTTTTGTTTTTCTTCCCTCATTTTGATAGAATATATTCTCCAGTGTCTGATAGAGAAGATAAGCTCTGTGAGTTCCTAAAATGCTTGATTGCTAGGTGACCTGGGTATTGAATTCTGTGTTGAACAACAGTTTTGCTCAGAATTTTGAAGGCCACCTCCACTGTCTCTAGTATCTAATGTTACTCCCAAGAGGTTCAATATTATTCTAATCATTGATCATTTTTATGGTCAATTTTATATTTACCCACATATTTACGAAGCATAGGTGAAAAGTTGCTCTTGGGTTACCACATCCCCTGAGTTCTACAGTTTACCCTTATCATCCCATGGCA
>NW_006360995.1:0-689 GCF_000327345.1 Myotis davidii
TTGTGCATCGCAAGGTGTTCATAGGATGAAGAAGATAGAGAACTACTTAATTTAATAAACATCTTAGAATGCCTTTAGTACAAGAGCCAGACATTTAACTTCATAGCTCAGGTTTGCCCTTAACGTTGTTATGATGTTACCTAACCTTGGTGATCTTTAACTTCCTCAACTGTAAAATGAGAATAATAGTACCTATTCCATAAGGTTATTGTGAGGAGTAAAAGAAGCAGTGTATACGACATAAAGCACGCAGTCTGACATATTGCAGGCGCAGTAAACAGTAGCCCTTGTCATTTCCTAGGCAAACAAATAAAACATCTTTATGGTTAGGGACATTTCTATATAACTGTATTAGAAAGCACCCACAGGAGGCAAGGGATGAGGATGGGGAAATGCCATGCTAAGGAGTCTGAATTTAGTCCAAAAGACAAAGGAGAAGGAGTTCTCAGTAGGAAAGGCCATGGTCAGAGTTATAATTTAGAAAATTCTCTCTAGCAGCAATATGAAAATGATTTAGAGTGAGATATAAACAGGGGTGGGAGTCCGTTTAGGAGGTTGTGGCCATAATCCAGATAGAAAACACAAGTTCTGGAGTGGAATGGACCAGAATTTGTTCATCAGTTCCTTGCTATGTGACTTTAAGCAAGGGACTTAATTTCTCTGAGCCTCAGTTTCCTCATCTATAAAAT
>NW_006360996.1:0-689 GCF_000327345.1 Myotis davidii
ATCCTATAGGAGGAGAGAAAGCCTCTCTACTTGGGTACAAGAATCTAGATCATCCTATGAAGTGCTGTCTTCAACCATGTTTACTAGTCCAGTCTAAGAATGATGGGAGTCACTGCACGAAAATAACATCCTGGGTGCCTGAATGAGACAGTCCTCTTGGTGGGCAGAAAAGTAAACACTACAACCAAGAAGAAGGAGGTATTGAAGGCACACAGGATGGGTTTTGAAGGACAAATAGGAGCTAGGTTAAGAAGGTTGGAAGACAGAGATGGCATTTCAAAGATGGAACCCACTGGGTGATGACCAGGAGGCAAGATGGAGGGTGATGTTTGGGAAACAAGTAGCACCATCCAACTACAGCATAAGGTGGGTGGAGGAGAGAGGAGAGAATGAGGCTGAAGAAGAGACTGTGGCCAGTGCCCCACAGAGGACCCTGGAGGTCTTGCTAGAGGTTATCCTTTACCCCAAAGGACATGAAGATGAACTGAAGTTTTGTGCATTTGGGGTGTCATGTGGCGGAGCGGGGTTCCTGACATGACCAAGTTTGCATTTTAGAAATAGCACTAGTAGCAGATAGGGTGACTAGGGCCAGGGATGTGGCAAGGCTGGAAGCAAAGTAGAAGGATAAAGTAACTAATGATCATTGAAAAACCCCCAAAATGACAACCATCCTTTCACTACTGCTTGGT
>NW_006360997.1:0-689 GCF_000327345.1 Myotis davidii
AAAAAAAAAATTAAAAAAAAGAAAAAGGTGAATGCAGAGCCTCATTACAAGTGTGGGTAGGAAGAGAGACCAGAAGAAAGGCATGACAGTCCATCGTCTTCATAGACTAACTAAGCTAGAGAGAGCTAAGCGGCCATGTGTTACGGGTTCAGTGAAGCCTTTCGTTACTCAGTGACTTACTGCAATAGCATAAGCAATAGTATAAACCAGAGAAAGCACTGACTCTCCAGTGTCCCATCCCCCCCCACAGAGCACTGGAGCCCCATGGAACCTCTCGACTATCAGTCCAGGGGAAGGTGGGTCGGTGCAGATGTGGCTGGAGGGGTCATGTGACTGCCGAGGGTGCCCCCAAACAAAAGGTTGCAGCAGTTTTATGCTGGGGGCAGGGAGTACACATGGGGAAGAGCCAGGAGTGGAAAAGTACTGAGTCTGAGTGGAGAAAAGAATCTTTAAGCTTCTCTGATAATGAGACCTCAAATGCAGGCACCTGGACCAGAATGGCAGCTATGCATAAGAGCACGGCTGGCCGGGGCCGGGGACAGCTGCCCCCAGGAGGCCTGGCAGGTGAAGCCTTTAGAACTGCCTATGTCTGGGCCTGAAAAATCACACACAGGACTGTGGCTGGACTCTGCATGAGTGTCAAGACAATGTCTCTTAAGCAGATGTTCATGGCAAAAGGCTGTGGCAGA
>NW_006360998.1:0-689 GCF_000327345.1 Myotis davidii
TTTTTTTTTTTGCTTTGCTACCAACAGAGGTTACACAATACCACTAGTTACACACTAGGGAAAATTCTGAATGATGCCTTCTTACTTAATGTGAAACCTGGCAGCAGAGGAAAAATACAGAGCTATGGGTCACAGACACTTTGATCCATCAATTACAGAACCTTAATAGAGGTAGCAATTTAACATCCCCTTCATAATCAAGGGTAAGGTAAAGTCTGTGATTTAAATGCTTTCAAGGTACATGTGAAGAAATGAAACAGCTTAAACATGAGAAAAGGGGATACACCAATTTGGACATGCTCATCATTTTATTATGCAAAAGTGAATGCTTTCCATGTTTTTATTAATAGAAATGGCAATTTAATATTGCCTTCATTAACAAGGGTAGCCTATCATATATCACTGCAAAGAAAATTCTATTACTATGGCTTTCTATTTCCCCTTAGTTCATAAAAATCGAGTTGGTAACAAGCTTTTATCAAATGTCTTGTCCTTGCATTTGGATTCCACTACAGCAGATAACAGGGGTCTATTTCAACCCACCTACTTCCAAGTTATCCAGAGGGCTACACACCAAACGATCTCCTATTCAAAAAGCAATGAAGTTGTCCTTTCATCTTGTCAAGAAGAGTAATTATAATACTTTAAAAAACTTACTTGAACTTTGCTTCCACCTCCTCAGCAGCTTT
>NW_006360999.1:0-689 GCF_000327345.1 Myotis davidii
GTTACTTATGGCATAGACATCCTCCAAAATGACAATAATTGTAGGGCGCTTATGCTGCTGTAACTCAGGGTCATAGGTTGAAGAATCCAGGTATTGTTTTTATAGAGAGACAAATTTATCTTAAATTGCCTGAAATTTATCTTTACATAGGTTCATGGACTGTTGCTCAGAGCCTAATTTTATAGGAAGTTTATTGTGTTGACAATACTAGAATATTAAAGATGCAATATGGGAAAACCTCCTGTGGAAAAAAATACAGTAACTTTATTACACATTCAACCTTGATATATAATCTTCAGTTAAAAAGAGCCACACGGAGGACATTATCTGGAATTAAATAGATAAACAAGCATGCTTTATCAGCATTTTTTTCTCTAGTGTGGTGGACATATACTTGAACCCACCTTGGAAATGAAAAACTCAGAAAAGAATGGGGCTCAAATATGTGTTTTATAGATATGCCCAAGAGCAAGGGCCACGAGAACTGAATTTCCATCCTGCACCGCCTCACAAGTTTTTGGTGTAAAGCTCACTTACTGAAGATTTTGAGTTATGGGAGTGTGATTATAGTACACTTCTAGAAATTCATTGGCCGTTTTCTACAACCAGGTAGTGCTTCCTGCCTATTTAGCATTGTAATGTTCAAAATTGCTGTAGTTTTTGCTGTTGTTGTTTTGTTTTATTTTTTT
>NW_006361000.1:0-689 GCF_000327345.1 Myotis davidii
TTCACTTATTCTTCAAAGTTAACTTTAGAATGTTACCACAGCTTTATAACTAAGGAATGTTTATTCATGATTAACAAGGGGTACTTTATTCAAATGCAAATATGTTGATTCTTCAATATTTGGATATTTATGGAATTACTGAAAAGTAAGCAAAAATAGAACAAAGTCAGAGGCATGTAATTCATACCTAATAAGTTAATAATGTATCCTAGATGGACCCATACACACATAGATCTTCTTTTTATTGCGGTTTGAAAAAAATACACAGGAAAAACTGAGTCATGAATGAATTCGTATTATGCTCTGTACTTACTTAATCTAGTTTATATAAATTGAACCACATGTTTAAATTTAAAAGGACTTTACATGTTGATTAATGAATTAGATACATTCAGTTTAATGCAGGGTTTTTTTAAACTCTTCAAACTTTATTCTCTTTTCAGGTTAAAAGATTGACAAATTCATATCTTTCTTTTTTTATAATAAGTTTGTATTTATTTTTCTTTTTAGATCTGTATTGAACGATGTCTTGAGAGGGGGAAGAGTAGTGGTAGGAGTGATGACAACAGAGAGAGCTTGGAAAAGAGGTACTTTGCAGTTTTTATACAATAAGCCGCCTCAATCGCAGTTTGGAACTTGAATAGCAGGTTAAATACTTGCCTCATTTTGGTCCAGAAAAAGATAATGTC
>NW_006361001.1:0-689 GCF_000327345.1 Myotis davidii
TTTGGTGTGTGGGCTAACACTCTAACCATTGATCCATACCAGCCAGGGCAGAGAAACACAGCAGGAAAAGGTGTAGCAGTTAGGGATTAGACAAGATGACTTTGGAGGCAGGAAAACCAGTTTAGCCACTGCTGCCTGAGCCCAGCAAGACATTTGGGTTCAGCAAGTGCCTTGTCGGTGGTGCAAGGATGAGAATAGTTCCAGAAACATCAGAGAGAGCCCCTCAGCATGACCTGGTGACTTAGCTGGGGGAGAGGGAAGGAAAAATGAAAGGGGAAGTGGGTGTTTCTAGAGAAGATGGGAGCGGTGGCATTAGCCATACTCAGAACTTCAGTGGGAGAAGCAAGCTTTTTCAGGAAGGAAACTCTGAGCTCTCTGTGGGTGATGTTTCCTTAGAGGTGCTTTGTGGCCTGTGGGAGGAAAGGGCCGTTAGGCATGGACCTCGGGGCCCCGGCAGCTGAACCATTTTGCCCTCTCAGTTCCTCCAGGAGGCCTGGCCATCGAGTGCTCTGTCTGCCCAGACGCCTCAGTGATACTGCCTGTGTACCTTTGTACCCCTAGTGATTATCTTGGGGCCTGGCATTTAGAGGGCCACTCAAGAAATGCTTGTTGAAGAATGAGCAAGAAGAAAGGCTGTGACTATAACCTGCCCGCCCCCCCCGCCCCCCCCATCACCACCACATACACTG
>NW_006361002.1:0-689 GCF_000327345.1 Myotis davidii
TAAATGTTCACAACAGCATGTTAGCTCTGCCATCTACACATCTGGTGGCTAGACACAGCACATGGATCCTCCTGCAATCAACAATACAGCTAAAAGTTGAACTCATAGGAAGACAGTAGAATGATGGTTACCAGGGGGGAGATTAAGGAAAATGGGTAGGTGTAGGTCAAAGGGTACAAACTTTCAATAATACTATGACCAAGTTTTGGAGGCCTAATGTATAGTGTAGTGACTATAGTTAATACTACACTATATACTTGAACTTTTCTAAGAGAGTGTATCTTATGTGTTTTCACCACACACACACAATACTATGTGAAGTGGTCGATGGGTTAATTAGCTTGATTGTGGTAATCATTTACAAAATATACATCAAAACATCACATTGTACACCTTAAATATATGCAACTTTTACCTGTTAACTGTGTTTTAATAAAACTGGGGAAATTAGATAAAGTAAAATAAACAATAAAGCTTTTTGGTACTTCAGGCAATCACCCAACAAGAATCCAACCCTGAAAATATCTGTGATCTGCCCTCCGCTGAAAGCCTGCTTCAAACTCATGATATTTAACAAAACCATACTACTTGACTGATCTTTAGCTTCATTGGGTTCTCCCAGTGTACTCATTTAGATCAGGGATTTTCAACCGGTTTGCCGCAAGAATTTTTAAAACACGCAATACCTG
>NW_006361003.1:0-689 GCF_000327345.1 Myotis davidii
AATAAATAGACCATTATTTACCTAACATGTGGCCAAGCTAGGATTTTAACTCAGAACTTCTAAATCCAAAGTTTCTGTTCCTCCTAAACCAGGATGTTAGTTGTCTATGTGTCTTGAAATGCAGTTCCTGAATATGTTGAGTTATTCTGTGGTTTCCACTGAAATTAAATATTTAGCCACTGCCCTAGGAGGAAAAAATTGTTACTTATTTCAGTTGAAGTTAACGTCCTAGTGCACACTTTATCTTTCCACCTGGATACCTGGTCCATCCAAAGGACATCTCTGCAGCGATTCCCCTCAGTCTCACTGGAATGGACCACACTGGACATTGTTAGCTAATGCCTGAGTTAAAAGGTTAAAATAGATGGTTCACTTACCTAACACAGACATTTACCCTAATGGCCTACTCAAGGTCACCTGAGAAGTCCACTGTGTAATCTGGAAATAAATATTAAAAATGTAAAAATGCGAAGGCGAGTTGGCCCGGCACATTCTGACCAGGACAGAAGTGGCTGGCAGTCGTTAATCAGCGGGGCTCCTCTAGACTTTTTTGAGAAGTCCACTGCACAAAAGGGGTTGAATCACCCTAATATCATAGTTATTTGAGGTGAACATCACCCTGGAAACATATTCCTCTTTATGGAGCATGTGAGCGGAGGGGTCTTGTTTGACTCTCTGGAGGACCACGG
>NW_006361004.1:0-689 GCF_000327345.1 Myotis davidii
CTCTCCTTTTGGACCGAATGAACCTGTCTCTTCCTAGAACGTACCCCCTGCCAGGAACCCTGTGAATTCAATTTAACACAAAAAGTACCCACTGGGAGTCTGCTGTGTGCCAGGCACTGCCGGGGACCCACTGTGAACAGGGCTGCCTTTCTGGTTGGGGGACATGGAGAGGGCGTAAAGGCATCAATCACATAAATAAATACACAACACGTCCCTGAGCAGTAGCTGCTGTGGGGAAACTCCGCCTTCGGTGTGTTTATTTCTCTTTTCCTCCAGTCCCCTCCTCTGCTGCAGGCACACAGGAGCTCGCCACCCCAACCCAGACGAAAGCAGCCAAAAAAGGGAAACACCCCTTACCTCTGCTGACCTCTCTCCAGTTTCTGTTTCCTGCAAAAGCCCAGTTTCTGGACAGAGAAGCCTCCACTTACTCATCGCCCGCTCCCTTCTGAACCCTTTGCTGCCTGGCTCCGACCGCATCCCCCAGCTGGCTCTCAGGGGTCCCCCAAAGCCTGGGGTTGCCCAAGCCTGGACTTCACCCGATCAGTCTCTTGGGCACTCCATCCCGCTGACCATCTCCTCTCGTCTCAAAACTCTCCCTCTGAATTCCAAGGGGCCGCCCTGTCATCTGTGTTTCTGCTACTCAGTTCCCGTCTCTGTCGGCCCCCAAATGCTGGTGTTTTCAAGGAAGT
>NW_006361005.1:0-689 GCF_000327345.1 Myotis davidii
AGTATACATTTCTATGACACATGATCTGTATATTACAGTGTGTTTGAATAATAAATTGTCATGGAATATAACAACACACAGCCATAATACATTAAGTAGTATGGTAATATTGAAAAACAGAGTACAGACTCACAATACTAGACATCCATTTTCCAACTTTACAAATGCTTCAAAATCAGTCCTATTAGGGACAATTTGGGTGGTAAGCCCCCCATTTTTGTGCATTTATTTTCTCTCTCCCAGAGGGAACATTGGAATTTACATGTATTCTACAGATTTCTGATTTTTACCCAATAACTACCTTGTTTGATTTTACATCCTTTTCCAGGATGAGTAGGAGACACAGCAGAGAGAAACATGACTTTTAATATGCAAGTCCAAGAGACACCACATGGTCATATCATCAGTCATTTCAGCTCCTCTAGTGTACTTCACATATTTTTTTTCGTCTCGCAGGAGGCATATGAAACAGATGACCTGGATCAGCAGCATGGCACATGCAGCCTCTTTGTGAGCCATTCAAGCAGAGAGAGGGGTTCTCCAGCCAACCCATCTCTACGGGCGGCCACCAGGATGCTGCTCACCTCTGGGGTCAGAGCCTACAGGAAAAGCACTGTAATGTCTCATTGAGTTTGCCTCCCACCAGGCTCACTCCTCCCTTCCTCTTCTCTCTCTCTCTCTCTCTCTCT
>NW_006361006.1:0-689 GCF_000327345.1 Myotis davidii
GGTGACCAGTGTCTTGGGCGTCCCGCTGTGGTGGAGCATTCCCTTTGGGGTATTAACCTGAGCAGGACTCCCAGGCACATTCGACCCTTTAGGTCTTTTTGACTCTTCGCAGGTGCCCAGGGGGGCTCAGTGGCCCGGACGCTCTTGGAAGATGGGACATTCAGGGTTCGGGCTGTAACCCGGGACCCTGGGCAGAAGGCAGCAAAGGAACTGAGGCTACAAGGTGCAGAGATAGTGCAGGGAGACCAGGATGATGAGGCCAGCATGAAACTGGCTCTGACCGGGGCTCACGCCACCTTCATCGTGACCAACTACTGGGAGAACTGCAGCCAGGAGCAGGAGGTCAAGCAGGTGAGGGCAGGCCGGAGGGTGTGGGGAGGCTGAGGCGAGTTGCAGTGCGTCTTAAAAGGAGCTCCCAGGTCCCTGTTGGTTCCTTGGAGGCAGTTTTAACTTGCCTGTGAGACTCACTCCGACTAGGATCACTGACACTGCGGTCCTTTACCCTCACTTCCATGCAGCCCTCCTAGATTTTGAGGCAGGTAAGAGGAGGCTGCTTTCTCATCCAGTGACTTACTTTTATATTCATGGACCATACAAGTCACCCTTCTTAAAGTGTGCAATTCATTGTTTTTTAACATATTCACAAAGTTGTGGAGCCATCACCACTACCTAATTCCAGAACATTTTCA
>NW_006361007.1:0-689 GCF_000327345.1 Myotis davidii
AAAAAAAATAAATAAATGTCAAGGTGTGTTGTACCAGGTTCCACGGGCCACGTGCATCTCAGCCCCGGGCAACACTCACCTTCACGCTGACACTTCCTTGGAGTTTGAGCTGCAGTCGGATCATGTCCACCTCTTCCATTGTGCAGAGCTGGTTAAGCTCAGAGACTTTCTTGGACATCTCGTCGATTGCCACTTCAATAGGATTCAGTTCTGTGCTCGACTGGCTTATGACCTGGATTCTCTTCTTCACATAGGGAAACAGGTGGCTGGCTGCACAGGAGCAACATGAGAGAATGGAAAGGCTGAGGGTGAGTGGAGTCAGGGGTCCCCTGAAGGTACAGACCACCCCATAGGGGTTTTATTGCACACAGTTCGTTCATCCTGCTTGTTTTTGTGCATATGAGTTATTGTTTATCCTGTGTGCCACACGCCCTCCCTCCTCTTAGCTTCTGCCCCAGCTACCTGCGCCTGCCATTCTCTTCCACACCTTCCTAGCCATGTCCTCATTCTCAGGGCTGGAGTAGAAACTCGATTTTGAGTCATTCAACACTGAAAAGATTATAGCTTCCACCGCAACTTGCAGTTCAAATAGAAACTCCCCTAAGCCACAATAAAGAATGCTTAAATAAATCCTGAATGGCCTATGTTATAGTAGCTTTGTTTTAGATTTTATTAGAAAAGTTCTGGAA
>NW_006361008.1:0-689 GCF_000327345.1 Myotis davidii
ATTGGATTATAGCCCAAAGTATAAAATAAATATCAATGAGTCCATACTGATATGAATGAGTGAATGAGGAAGAATAAACAAATCTTCCATGCAGAAGAAATCCAAACAATTTATGTATATACCCCACTGTTAAGGAGTAGAGCATTAACACCCTGCTACTTATGTGTAGGTTATACATAATGACTTCCTTCCAAAAAGTACAGTATGGAAAAGCAGGAAGGGCGGGGGGAGTAACTTTACAGTGGAGAAACCAAATAAACACTACCTTGGCCAGGTCATCAAGGCTATAAGGCTATCATTATCATTGACAGGTCATGTTGATAGCGAGAATGGCACTTTATCTCTGTGGTCTTCCTCCCAAAAAGCCATAGCCCCTGACTAACTATGACAAAAGAAAAGGACAAATTCCAATTGTGGGACATACTCCAAAATACCTTACCAGTACTTTCCAAAGCTGACAAAGTCATCAAAAACAAGGAAAGTCTGAGAATTGTCACAGTCAAGAGGCACCTAAGGAGACCTGACAACTAAACGTAATGTGCTACCTTAGATGGAATCCTAGAACAGAAAAAAAAAGAAAGAAATATGAATAAAGATAGACTTTAGTTCATAAGAAGGAATCAATACCAGTTCATTAATTTGGACACTGTACTATCCTACTATATAATAAAAGCCTAATATGCTAAGTG
>NW_006361009.1:0-689 GCF_000327345.1 Myotis davidii
TGTAAAAAATCAATACGATATATTTTTAAAAAAATAAATAAATGGATTGTTTTAGGCCATCATCTATTTAGGATAAGCTACTTGGAGCCAAAATCCCTTCCCTTCCTTTCTTCTTGGATTGTGGAAATGAATTCCAATGAGTTCTGACAAAATTCCAATTACCATTTTCTTACGCTTTTAAAGAAAGAGAATTAAACTGAAAATCAGGATATTACATGGGTCAGAAGTCCTACTCTGCTTCCAGATTATCTATTAGGACTCTGAGTAAGCTATTTACATCATTTAGACTCCGTGTAGTCTCTAATTAAATGAAACTTCGTTTTTTTAAGAATCTTATAAAGTTCTTGTGAAGACCAAATGAGATAAGATCACAAAAGCACAATATATGTCACCAAATCATTGGTTTCCTTTCCAAGTCCAGACTGTCTCTAAGCATGACAGGGTGAGTTTTTGGAATACCTCAAATCTATTTTTTTATTCTTATTATAACCATCTTAGTTTATATACATAATGGATAAATTTTTCCCAGTAGACTTTAATCTCTAGTTTTAATTCTTTTCTCCCCAATGTGTTTTTGAAAACCTTGATGAATTTTATGGATTAATCTTAAAATAGTATTGCTTAAAATGTATCAATTTCTTACCTCCCTATTGTTCAGTCTACCCTGCCCACCTAGGGCCATACACTAA
>NW_006361010.1:0-689 GCF_000327345.1 Myotis davidii
GTATGTGTGTATGTGTGTATATATATATATATTATACATATAACATGGTAACACAGTTCTTACTGTGCCCTTGTGCATTATGTAAATATTATACGTATAACGGGTAATACAGCTCTTACTCTGCCCTTGTCCATCTGGGTTACAATATGGCTGTACTTACCTCGGCCACAGCTCCCGGTCGGGAAATGAGCCGGCTACTGACGTAGTCAATCATCCAGTCTCCAGCTCTCAAGTTGTCACAGAAGGGGTGCCCCAAGTCGTTCTTGGGTCTGATCTCTGCCAATACGGACATCAATCCTGCAAAGTCACAGGAAGGTCAGGCTGTGTCGTTGGCAGAGGCCATGGCCCCACCATGCTCGTGGCTAACCCTCTGGGGAGGCATGGTGTCCCCGCTGGCATGCTCTCTCTGCCCCGTGGCATCATGGGGAGGGAACGGATGTCTGTGTGTGTCTGTGTTGACAGGCGGTAGATTCATTCATACTCAGGGAAGACTCAGAGAATTGGTTTCCGAGAGCAAGAGCATCGATGGTGATAGGACTAAAGCTACTTTGGAAACAATGTTGATACAGAACAGAGGAACCTGGAACTAAACCAAGTGTCTAAGTGAGGTATATGGGCACATCTTTAAATAACTCCTAACGAGAAATAGAAGTCCTATGCATACGTAGCACATTTTTGTCATAGAGGGG
>NW_006361011.1:0-689 GCF_000327345.1 Myotis davidii
TTAATTTAAAAAATACAGAAAATTTATGTACTAAGGCAGGACACACTCAGAAGGATTTCATAAAAATAGACTTCTATCAGAATATCACCTCTAATCCACAAAAGAATCTGCCAAGAGATTTCAATAACAAGAGGCATATTGTCGGCATTTCTGTCCATCAACAAATCTAACAAGTTGCTTAAAATGCCAAAGGGACAAATGTGAAACTAAATACAGTGCAAGGACTGAAAGGGACTCACGGCAGTCTTTCTCGTCAGTTCCATCTGAGCAGTCTCTGACGTGGTCACACATGTATTCTTTTGGAATACATTCACCACTGGAGCATGTCATCTGATGGCTTGAGCACGTACTCCCAGCTGTGATGGGAAAAAAAATGTTACTTTATAATTACTGCCAAACGCAGACCAATCCACTGACATTTTCTAAAACAAAGGCAAAGAGAGCAGACATTGAACATAAAATTCACAGGGTCACAGGTAATTCATGCACCCAGCGAACCCAAGGAAGGAAACTTACAATACAAAAATGAAGGTATTATTATCAGGATACTATCAAAATGTCCATAGAATCATATCAGCCCTCAAGCATGTTAATGTAGATAGTTATTTTATCGACATGTATTGAGAATACAATATACTAGTAGGTTGATGAGCTGCATGATAAAGAAGATGAATAAAATAAGTATTTTG
>NW_006361012.1:0-689 GCF_000327345.1 Myotis davidii
TTTTTTTTTCTTAATGATAAACAAAATAGAAGAACAGGGAATGATTGTGTGGAGAAGACTTAGGGGTAGGGAGAGTTATATTAAAATATTTACTGGCTCATGATGTGGAAAGAGAGATCAGAACTCTTCTGCATGGTTTAGGTGAGGCCACTTAAGGAAAAGCAAGAGGAAGGTGCATTTTAGCTCACGGTTAGTGTGTATTATGCTTCTGTAGTGCTCAGAGATAACTTCTAATAAAAGGCAGGTTCGTGACTCTTATGGAATAAAAGTAAATATCTGTTAAACATTTTTCTTAATCATTAATGGGGAGATTGGTGAGGTGTTAGGACCAGTTGAAAAGCAAATCTGAAGAACAAACAAATTTAGCTTTGTAACATAGCTCCCTTAGAATCATAATCATAATAAAAAAGTCATAACTTTTCACTGAATCACAAAATTATCCCTAGATTCCTCCTTTGTGATAAAAAATAACGTTGAAGAAAGACTATTCTTGATCAGCATGTATGGAATGTGGTGACTCCTGGTACTGTGTATTATTTGCAACCAGAAGTAGCTGAATAACTCCACATTGGTGATATTGTAGGAACTATTTATTCATAGGATAGTTTGCCTGGGTAACTTTTAAGATAGCTGACAATTCTACCGTAAATTTCTAAGATGTTACCTCATCACTCAGAAAGCCTGATCCT
>NW_006361013.1:0-689 GCF_000327345.1 Myotis davidii
AGTTTATTATGGAAATTGTCACACTAACTTAAAAGAAAGGGTGGAGAGATATGTAAATTGTTAAAATTTAAATAAAAATACTGAATATGTAAAAAAGAATAATATAAATATTCATATGTCTTAAATCACAACATTTTTCTCTGTTTAAGTTGTCTCTTGTTTTTTCTTCTTTTTAAGCAAAAAACTTTGCAGATGCAGTTAAAGCTTCCATTGCCTTCCTCCCTCCTTGGTCCCTTTTCCTTTTCTCCCTTCCCCAAAGAGCACCATTTTCCTATATCTGGAATTTATCATTCTCATGCAGTCTTTATAATTTTGTCACTTAGTATATATGCTTCATAAATAATATAATGAATTATTGCCAAGTTTCTAAACTTTATATAAACAGTGTCATATTTCATGTGTCCTCTGCAACTTGACTTTGCTCAATAATATGCCTCAGATTTATTCAAGTTGATATGTATGTAGCTCTGGTTTCTTTAACTTAATAGTATCCCAAATATGATTGCATAGCAGTTTTTAAATCTATTTTTCTACTGATAAACATTTGGGTATTTCTAATTTTTCATTTATTCATATTTACAAAAGTCTCCTTGTGCAAAGGATCTAGAAATGGCATTGGCTGGGTGTAGGAGATGTGTATCATTTTCATTAAAAATTACCAAGTTACTGTCACACAGTGATTGAAACAG
>NW_006361014.1:0-689 GCF_000327345.1 Myotis davidii
AAAAAAAAAACCATAATGGAACCTCTGGACCTGATTTCTAATTACAATATCTAGTACATCTTCGACTCTACTCCAAACACCTTCACATACATTTCCTCATTTGTTATGAAAAATAACTATTTAGAGATAAAAGGTATTTTTATAGTATTTCCCAGGGTCCCAACATTAATGAATAATATAGAGTTAGGGGGAATCCATTGTTGTTTTAATAGGTCCAAGGCAATTATGCCCTGCAAGAAATTGCAAGAGAAGTTAGTGTGGATCTTGCTGCAAATTGGCAGTCATGTTCATTTTGGCTAATCTAGTTTCATCCTATTTGAACATGGGATAGTCTTTCAATATTTTATGATTCTTTCTATGTTGCTAGATAACAAAGGCGTATAGAATGATAAGCTGAGGGTAGTGGAAGCACCTAGCCAGTTGTGGTAGCCACACACTCCATTACGTTAAACTCAATAAACTACTGCTGAGGCCCTGAGTGAAAAGGATATCAAATTCAGCAAACCTCACATCTACATTTTACATAAAAGTAAGGGGAAAAAATATAAACAAGAAAAGTATATATAAAGAGTTTGGAAAACATTACTTAGATGGGATGATTGGGGTTTGGAAAACATTACTTTGGTGAGATATTTAATATTATTTTATAACATTTGGAATCTATAATAAAAGGGTAATATGCTAATTAG
>NW_006361015.1:0-689 GCF_000327345.1 Myotis davidii
GGCATTAGGAAGGTTGAGAACCACTGCAGTAGACGAATAAATGGTCACTCTAGTGAAATCACTTAAAACATGTCTTAGATTTAAGGATTCTCTGAATAACCTTTAGAATATTTTCTCAGTGGTGAAACACTGGGGTCTCTGAAAGTAAGAAATAATAGGGTCAATGTTTTTAACTTTTAAAGGAGGGTTCTAAAATAAATTCTAAATGAATCCAATGTAAAAAAATATAAGATTAAAAAAAAACTAAAGAAAATCTGAGGAAACATTTAACATCTGAAGTTTAGTAAGGACTTTCTGAATATAAAATGGAATTAATTGATTAATTAATTAATATGAAATGCAGTTCCTCACTGGCTGTTGGTCACAGACCTTTCTCAGTTCCTTGTCACAGGGTATGCATCTGGTTTTACCAGAGTAAGCAAGCAAGAAGAACCAGCAAGACAAAGTTGTTCCAAGACCTAAATCATAGTCTTTTGGGGATCTAGTTTCCGAAATGACATCCCATCATTTCTTTTTACATAGTCTACTGCTTAGATGGAAGTCACCAAGTCCACCGTTTAAGAGAGTACTTCAAAAGAGCCTGAGTACAAAATGGTAGGTATTATGGGAAACCATCTTGGAAACTTCCTATCACAGTTCCCAAATTGGGTTTGTTTATTAGTATTTAAAAATCATTCTTTAAAAAAAAA
>NW_006361016.1:0-689 GCF_000327345.1 Myotis davidii
AAAGAAAGAGAGATTTCAATAGAGAAAGCATCTTGATTCCCCAAGATGCTAGCTTGGGTGAGTTGGTGTCAGTAACTACAATAAAGACTATCAGAGGAGAAAGATTTTATAAGGAATAAAGACTTCAGCCTTCAACATTTTGTTAATAAGGTGCTTTCTGTCATTTAAAGATATTACACTTTTGTTGGATATTTGAAATCAAGAACAATTTAAATTATATACTAGAGTTAAAGTTATAGAACATATTTATATGCTATGTAAACTAGAGATAAATATTCAAAGAGAAGCAGATAGAATAGGAGGTGATAAGAGCCTGCACTGTCCATCTGTGCAATGGGTATAAAAAGATAAGGAGAAAACATAGCAAGTGCATCTGGGGTATTTAATAAGTTCAAAGGAGGCCCAAAGGGACGAAATGGCTGTGGTAACTGGAGGCTGGGTGCCCTTGTTCCCAACAATGGACTGGATTTAGCTAAAGTACTGCATGCTCAGCTTGAGAAAACAAGAGAAATGCAGCTGATTGGACATATGTTGTCTAAGGAGCGCTTCAGAAACAATGTAGAGACTGGTAAGAAGGAGGCATTTGCTGAAAGGGGTAGATCCCCTGAAGTTGGTTCTCGCCTGAGAGGCCCTAGTGATGTTGGCTAAAAGGCGAAATACTCCCTTTCTTTGGGAGTGGGGGCTCTGGA
>NW_006361017.1:0-689 GCF_000327345.1 Myotis davidii
CCCGTGGCCTGCCTTCGCTCCCTCCCTCCAGTGCTACCCCAATCTGTCAACCTACAGGTGCGTTCCTGTCTCCGGCTGGGGGCCTTCACAGACCACCAGGCACTTCTCTTATTGGCACGAGTGGGTTTGGTCCTCAAGCACATGTGAGGATTTTCAAGGGAATGAAAGATCCAGGGCCTGGCATCCTTGTGTGTGACCTTCACTGTCCTAGGAGGAGCTTCCCCACAGCAGCAGCCACCCTCCCAGGGGAGCAGGGGGCTCAGGTCCTCCTGTCGTGGGGCAGGACGTGCTGCTGGTGCCGTGGGCGCGTTCACACCCTACCATGGCTCCTTCCACGACCCACGGCAGCTGAGCGCTGAGCCAGAGGCCATGTGGTCCACAGCCCAAAGCATTTACTGCCTGACACTGTGCAAGTGTTTGCTAACCCCTGATATAGGCCGAAGGAAAAGGAAAAGAAGGAAACACCAGGTCATTTCTTCCAGACACAAGTCCACATCTGTGTGCTTCACCAAATCCAACTTTGTACGAGTTCTGCTGACAAAGCCTCTGGGTACAAGGATGTCCTTGGCGAGGGTGGGAAAGGGGCAAGAAGGGGAAGTGTAGGAACCCGAGAACTGAAGGGAGAAATCCTGGTATGTTCTGGGGTCTGTTCACCAGCGCCCACCTGGATGGAAGGAGAAACGCGGGAG
>NW_006361018.1:0-689 GCF_000327345.1 Myotis davidii
TGAAGCTTAAAGATATGAAGTTCCTTGCTCAAGGAATTACGTCTTTCTGACTATATAGCCTGGCTCTTACCCATCACTGGGCCTCATTGTACAACTATCTTTTGGGGATCTTTAGATGAAAAGGCTCCTTATCCTTAGTGCTGCTGTTTGGTCTTAAGCAGCATCTGGAAAACTGAAGATGTATTGAGTCTCATGAATGGAAAACTGGAAGATTTTGAAGGCGACTGTGGAATATGGTTTTCTCAGTAATGACCGAAGGACAGATGAAAGACCCTTTTGACCAAAAACAGGAACCCTTTTGGCTATATCGAGAACAATACCTGGCATATAATAGAAACTGTGGACCTACTGAAAAGAATGCCCTTGGTCGATTTTGGAATGGGGATACTTGTGAGAGCCCAGAGTAATACCTAACTTCCTCCAAACTAGCCTCAGAGAGATGGTGACTCTGGGTTATCTGGGATTACAGGCAGAAGAATATTTATTTGCTTTCTGGATTATTTGTGTCAGAGGTTGAATTCTAGACTTATTTTCCATAGTGACACTCTCTTTTCTCACCCCCTTCAGTTTTTTCTGCTGTATGCTCCCCTTACTACCTCTGAAAGGATGTGAATTTCTAATATTTATATGAGTCAAATGGAATGAATAAGGTAAGTTTATTATAAATACTAGAGGCCTGGTGCATGGAT
>NW_006361019.1:0-688 GCF_000327345.1 Myotis davidii
AGAATATTTATAGATTGCTGTAAGGATTAAACCAGATATTGCCTATAAAATGCTTAGCACTATGGTATATATATGAACTCTGGAAATGTGTAGTCTAGAAATGTTAGCTATTCTTATTGGAAAAATAAGTTCAGAACTATGCAGTACTGGCTGGGTAGCTCAGTTGTTTGAGTCTCATCCCAATATGCTAAGATTTCAGGTTCGATCCCCAATCAGGGCACATACAAGAAACAATGAGTGAATAAATAAGTGGAAATACAAATCAATGTTTCTCTCTCCCCCCGCATCTCTCTCTCTAAAATCAATTTTTTTAAAAAAGCAACATTCTGATGCCTTTCAGTTAACATCATGAGTATTATAAAGTTTTATCCAACCATGGAACACACTGGCTGTGATAACACAGAATAAGAATATTGACTCTTGTGCAGAGATTATAGAACCAGCACCTGTTGCCTAACAGTACTGGGACTTGTACCAAATATCAATGAATGAGTAACCACCCTAAACAGCTATCACAGTCATAAGGCAGCTGGTTCTACAGTCTAGACCTGTTTAAGAATTGAATTAAGTCACCTGCTAACTATAATAGCTCTCCAGAGGAGTGATATAAAAGTTAATGTCAGTATTATCTGCTTTGATACATCATATGTATATCGCCTTCCAAGTTTTGTTTGAAGGACATTTTTTT
>NW_006361020.1:0-689 GCF_000327345.1 Myotis davidii
CCCCCCCCTAAATATTTTCTATCTGCCGTTGGTTGAATCCACGGATGCGGAACCCACTGATATGGAGGGCTGACTGTACTTTCTCCTTAAACTTCCACCTGAAGTGTTGCCTACCAAGCTAACAAGTATTGCTTCTGAGGTGTGCACTAACCGCAAGTACCCCACTAGTTATTGAACCAAAATCTGCTTTTTGACGTCTTTCACGTACACAATGTATCTATGAATAAAATAAATGTGTATTTAATAGATGTATCATGTGACCTTGCCTGCTAATTAACGCAGTTTTTTCATACTGCGTATTGCGTACAGCTCGTTGCCTGAATCCCATGACACGTTCTTTGAGGGCAGAGACTAAGCAATCTGGGGAGGAATCTTTCCGGAAGATTCCAACAGGGAACCACAACCAGGAGCTGTTGACTACAGATATTTATATTCACTCTTTCACTGCATTATAATTTCACCAAAAATATCTTAACATACAGTCCATACTCTTAAGAAGTTTATAGACTAACTGGGCTGTTTGTCAAGACAGTGCTTTCAAAGGGGCCTAGTCCCAAACAAGAAAGCAACTCATGAAACACAAAGGTGAGAGCCTATCTTGACTTTCAACCACGCTCCACGTGAGGACACTGAAATCAGAATTTTCTCAGGGTAAAACCCAGGCAGCAGTATTTCTTAAAGTTCTCGTG
>NW_006361021.1:0-689 GCF_000327345.1 Myotis davidii
ACTATATTAACTTTAGATGAAGCATATCTATTTGGAAGGAAGGAAGGGAGGGAAGGACGGAGGAAGGAAGGAAGGAATTAAGGAAGAAAGAAAGGAATTAAGGAAGGAAGGACAAGGGAGGGAGGATGGAAGAGAAACATATTTTCTCAATATGGTCCATACTGTTCAAGGCTGGCCTAAAGTCACTTGAAATCCTGATGCATCCTTTAGAATCAGTCTGGAATATTGCACTTTGGTTATTCCACTCCCACTGGAGAAGATGGGATGAAACAGCCTGACACCATTAAATATTTGATTTATCTAAATCTCTCTGTTCTGATTCCATGCACTTCAAGCAACTCTCTGATTATAATCCAGCTTCCAAGGTCTCCAGGGACACAGTATGATGGTTAGTCTGATAAATTTTTATAGTTTGCAAAGATTCTATTTTTCAATATAAACTGATAACTGGAATGACACTAGATGCTATCAAATAGCTAGTTGTCACAGTGACCAACAAATATCTAATTATCTAGGAAGTCAATAAAAAGAAGGCAGAAATGCCAGGGGAGACAGAAAATTCACTGGCAGATAGTGTTAGACTCATAAGAATCTACCCATCATCTTGCACTTACCTTGTGATGATGTCAAGAAGGAGTGGCTTCACCGTGGACCAAGCATCTACAAATGGCCATTAACTGTGCAGGAAA
>NW_006361022.1:0-689 GCF_000327345.1 Myotis davidii
TGTGTACCAGGCACTGTGCTAAAAGTTTTATCAAACTGATCTAATTTCATTCTCACAAAAGCTATGAGATATATATTATAATTTCTATTTCACGGTTGATGAAATTGAGGATAATTGTGGTAGAATGACTTGCCCAAAATTGTATAGCTAGGAAGTAAGAGGGACAGGTTTGTATGACTTCAAAGCCCATTCTACTAAGTATTAGTTAATTACTTAGCCCTACTGATTTGTGTGTGGATCATGTGTATAGACTTTTTTAAAATTTGCATTTGAGCTAGAGGATTCAACTAGGTTTGTTCTTGCTGGCTACTTCAGGCAATTAACAACTGGCGTTTGATATCTCCATTAGAGGGCCAAGGAGGGAATGTAAGGGATTCACATAGCTGTTGAGAAGATCAATATAATCAACTAATTAGGGAACTCAAATTTGTTATTTACCATCTGTATGATACTATATAGAGACGGTGGTGTACCAAAGAAATACCAGATATTTTAGGACCCTAGGTTGTATGTGAACTTAATTAGAACCTAAAGTATATCACAGCTTCAGAACAAGGCAGTGCAAAAACAATAAATTATTTTGGTAAGACACAAAATCTTTGCTTTCCAGGTAGATTGTCCACAATTTAAAACAAAAACAAAAACTTTCACTATCTCTTATGAAGAGCAAACCACTAGTCCAATAAAAC
>NW_006361023.1:0-689 GCF_000327345.1 Myotis davidii
CATATACCCTGATCAGGAATCAAACCGTGACCTCCATAGGTTGATGCTTAACCATGGAGCCAGGCAATTATTATTTCTCACTTTTAATTCTACCTTTAGAGCACTCCAGAAATGGTAGCTGATAAATAAAATGGTAATACTTCGCTGATAAACTCTAAGAAACAATAATCTGGATACCTGAGGTTATTTTTTCTTTTCTGGAGGATCTAGAGTTCTAAGATAAACATGAACTTGTCCCCTACATCCAACACCAGAGCTGGACCTTTCTAATAGAGAGATAAGACATTAAGGTTAAAGGAAGCTATTACTTGAGGAGAAAGAATGTGATTTTAGAAATCTTTTTTTAAGAACTTAAACCATGAGCTTTTCCTAGAAATTTGGAAAAAAGTTTGTAATATGATATGTTAATCATAATATGAAAGGCTATAAAACTGTACTTGATATTTTGACTAATAAGGGCTGATTTGATTAAAATTATCAAATACTTCAGATTTAACCCAATATTGTGAACCATTAGAATTCCAAAGCACCAACTAGTTATAGAGGAGATGGCTGAAGACAGTAGAGAACTCAGATCTTGAAGTCAGAACTGGAGATCAAAATCTTGACAAGTCACTTGTTTCTGTGAGCCTCACTTCTTTCATTTTTATTTTTTTACTAAAGGCCCGGTGCATGACATTTGTGCACTG
>NW_006361024.1:0-689 GCF_000327345.1 Myotis davidii
ACACTCAACCACTGAGCCATGCCAGCCAGGTGAGGAAACACTTCTTAACCTGGGGGACTAGAGTGAAAGTTAAAACTGTGTCATTTACAGGAAAGTTTCTGCACATACTAAGCCCTTAACAAATGCCCAGCAGTTGTAGCAGATGTTTTATCTTGCAATTCCACCCATTTTAAAGCAAACACATTAACGTTATTCCGGCCATCATTTAAGGGCAAAAGGTCAGTTCTTTGGAACTTGCTTCATAGACTGGACCATTTCAGAAGGTGTTTAAACACACACAGGCCCTGTCTTTGGGGAGAGGAAAGCAGGCGATCCTCACATTTGAACTCACGGGACAGACACCTTTTCAGGTACATGCACTAAAGTAAAATAAAAATGCACCACAAGTTAATGATCCAATGAAAAGAGAGTCATAAAAATATAATTACTTTATTGAATTTCAAATTTTAATCAAATTTCTTTCAGTAAAACTAGCGTACCTCCAGTGACAATACGTAAGTACTAAGAAAGAGTAAGGTCCATTGTAACTGTCTAAAGAGCCTTAATATTTTGATAACTGAATAATACGTTCTTTAAAAGATGTTTTTCCTAAACTATAATTTTTTTTCCCTGAGCTATATTTTTAACACAATTCCACTAACATTTTGTCCACATTTCTTATTAGACAATGAGCTTGGGTATTCATTAAA
>NW_006361025.1:0-689 GCF_000327345.1 Myotis davidii
CTCTATCCACTGATCCAAACCGGTTTCGGCTCCTGTGTGGTTTAGAATATGTAAAATATATCACCCTATGGCCTTTGTTAATTGAATTAAACATAAGGAAGACTAAACTGTTCATTATTTCTCCACCAGCCTATCTGACTTTCTTCTTTGGAGGATAAAAGATTGTAGCGTTGTCCAAGTTGACTGGGAAGCTGAGAGCACCTTTTAAACTATTGCTCTTTATCTCCTTTCTTAGTATTTCTATCACAAGAGCTGTCCATCACCTTCCTTAGCCCTACATCAACAATATATTCCATGCCCCGTCATTAAAACTACTGTTTCCTTACATTGTCTTTACCCCTACATCCAAAGATACCTTCTCTACTTATATTTAGCCCTTTCATTTAGCCAGTCATCATATCTGCTTCAACTGCTTCAAAACCGTTTACCAAACCACCTTTTCTGTCATCTCTGTTTTCTTCAGATTTAGTCATAGTTACTTCCTTTAGCTAATTTAAAATAGTTCTTCCCTCTAATCTTTTTCTAAAATCTTACCATCCTATATTCAGAATGCCCACTTTTTCCTGAAATATGAAACCCTGTCACTTTATATTTGTGGTTCTTGAAATTCTACCTTACCTATATGTATATCCCTACCTCACTAAAAAAGAAAGATGGCCCTAGTGGGTTTGGCTCAGTGGATAGAGCCT
>NW_006361026.1:0-689 GCF_000327345.1 Myotis davidii
CACACACATCACTCGTAGTTAATCTGGGCTGTGTTATTTTCCAGCTCCACCCTCTCCTTCCTCATTCCTTCAGAAGATGAACATGGTCTGGAGTTCCCAAAATAAACGTGGCTTTGAAGGTCATTCAGGACCCATGATGAATGAAACAAAGATCAGGACAAGAAAGGACACTTGGGCCCTCAATGAGTCTTGCTCTGTGCTAGATGTTAATTGGAATCCTCACCTAGCAGATGGGGAAACTTACTTCTAAAAACTATTGCCCAATAAGAGGCACCTTCAGGAAGAGGGACCTTTTGAACAGTAAAGGATGAGTAGAATTTGGTAACATTTACTCACTGGCATTTGCTTTCTATATTATCCTGTTCTCTGTTCTAATTTTTAGGGCTTTGTTGTCTGGATGATTCATGAAAATTGGATTTCTTTCCAAGTAGACTGTATGCATCACAAGTTCAAGGAGCATATATTTTAACCTTCCAAACAACTGAATATGGGTATTTATGTACAGTAAAACCTCAGGAAGTACTCCCTGAGTGGGTGACTGAATGAATGAATGAATGAACTTCATGCCAAATTGTGAATGAAGGAACATGCCAATCTTCCCATTACATAATATTTATAATTCATTTAGGCCTTAATCTGTGAAACCTTACCCTAGCCATTTTCTTTAGTGGTTCTCTCAGATATCTCAG
>NW_006361027.1:0-689 GCF_000327345.1 Myotis davidii
CTCAGGCCTTAAATGGCCCATAGGTCAGACATCCCCCATCCCTGATTTGCACAAATAGATAATAAAAACAAATACATAGAGAATTTCTCCTTTTATATAGTCTCATGGTATTCTCTATATAATTTCTTGATTAATGTGGCTACCTGAAGAGTTATAATTTCAAAAGCTTACATAAGTTTTAGGGTAAGACATTTAAAATTAAATAGGAAAAACTACTAACATTTAACTGTATTAAGCAATCTTGAACTTAAACTGTGGAATTTCTCAACTACTTCTATGAATAAGTACAGTTTAATTAAGTTAATAAGTAATAACAATAAATCAGGCATGGGTTTTTAAAAAGTAGTCTATACTAGTTGCCAACTATACTCTGCATTAAAACCTTGGGTAATGAAAGATTCCATTTATTCTAAATATTGTGCAAGCTGGTGGAAGTACTTTTTGCTATTGGATTTCAACTTTTTAAAATCAAACCTTATAATAAAAAGAAACCAGAAGGATGTCTCCATTTAGAGTTGATTCTAGTGATGAGTTCATTTCCATGAGAAACCAAGGCAACATACGTGTGTTTACATAGTACATGGTTTCTGTGGCTATACCGTAACAAATGGGATGACTGTTAGTGAGACAAAATTCTCCTAGAATATATTACTAACTTATGGCAGAAGTTTCTTCTTTGAAAGAAAAAA
>NW_006361028.1:0-690 GCF_000327345.1 Myotis davidii
AAGAACACTAAATAAATGGCATTTGTAGTGTTTTAATCTTTCCCATTCTCATGACCAATTCATGGATTTTTCTCGTTTCAATTCCCATTTCTAAGATATAAAATCTCAGAGGACTCCCTCTCTATCTTCTCCCCTGCCCAAGTATACACCTCTACCATTTATCCAATTACCCCCTTTGTTGGCATGAACCTTAGGGATGTGGCAGTGAGTTAGTAAGAGCATCATTACTGGTAGATATTCACTTGGGACAAGTCTTATTCAGAAACCATAGCGTAGAGTTCTAATGAGGATTCAATAAGTCAGAGATGGAGGGTTAGCCAGGGATAAGTCAGAGTGAAAAAGACAAATGTTACATGACATCACTTATATGTGGAATCACCACACTTAGAAAAATGAAGACCTGAATGGCATTTATCAGGAACAGGGGGTAGGGCAAATGGGGAGACATTGGTCAAAGGGTAAAAACTACTAGCTTATAAGATGAATAAGAACTGCAGATCTAATGTGCTGCATAGTGATTATAGTTGATAATATTGTATTCTGTACTTGAAAGTTGCTGAGACAATCAATCTTAAATGCTCTTACCCCCCACCCCCACTCCCATTGTGTGCCTTAAGCTTACGTAAAGTTGTCTGTCAATTAGATCTCAGTAAAGCTCAAGAAAGGAAGGAAGGAAGGGAGGGAGGGAGG
>NW_006361029.1:0-690 GCF_000327345.1 Myotis davidii
ATACTCTCTTTCCTTTCTCTATCCCTTTGTTCAGGATATCAAGAAATTTTCTCCCAGTTTCCTGTGAGCCACTGGTTCTCCACTCCTCCCAGGCTTGGACTATTTCCCAATTATCCTCCAAGATTCAGCTGGGTGTTACTTGCTAGAGAAAGACTTTTCACCCTCTCAAGCTGCATTAATGCTTTTCTGCAGCATTCCCAGAGCGGTTGTGCATATCCTTCATGATAATGCTTACTGTACCATGTTGTAACTATCTGTTTACATCTACCTATGAGTACAGATGGTAAATTGCTGCAGATCAGGAATCATGTTTTACTCATCCATGCAACTCCCGTGTGTTGCACAGTGCCTGGCTCATCAACAGTTCCAATAACCATCCACTGAACTGAACTGGCAACGTGGCATTTAGCATAGTGCAGCCCCCAGCCTAGTGAGCTGTGTACAGATGACTCTGCCTCCTCTGATAGATGGTGAGCTCCTTGAGAGCTAGAATAGCTTCTCATTCATGTTTGTGAATCCAGCATCACAAACACCAAGTATACTCAATAAATCCTCACTAAATTAAAAGGAACTAGAAATTTAACTTTGCTATTGGAAAGCTTCCCAGAATTTCTCAGAGCCTCTGGGTTTCTAGGAATCAAGCACTTGAAGTTGGTGTTTGAATGCCAAATTAACCAGGTGATACAGGCT
>NW_006361030.1:0-690 GCF_000327345.1 Myotis davidii
GGCCTGCGGGCCGTAGTTTGAGGACCCCTGACAGTGGGTACAAATTCACCATAGGTCTCTTTCTAACCCCATCTTCTTAAACTGACTTTAAAAATAACATGTAGGATTTGAGTTAAATATGTTTTTTATACATACAAATTGTTGGAAGCACTGAGGACTGTATCTTGAGCCAAATCAGATTGGCCAAGTGTGAGCAAGCAGATTCTTGGAGGTAACCAAAATGATTACTGCCTGGTGGGGATAGCAGAGAAGTCAGGAGGGCCAAAAGTAGAGATGGGAGAAACCAGAGTCCTGGGAAACCAGACATAAAAAGTGAACAATGTTTAGTCATACTTGTAAACCTGAAGATTTGATATCAAGATCTCAAAAATACGTATTGTGACTGGAATATTTAATGACTAAGAAAACATTGAAACCAACATCTGACCTACTAAATTGAAAGATCGGGAACCAGATAAAGATGTCGTTCTCATTATTTCCCTTCAATATTGTACTGGAGGTTCTAGCCAGGGCAATTAGGTATGAAAATGAAATAAAAAGGCATCCAGACTAGAACGGAAAAAGTAAACCATCTCTATTTGCAGATGATATGATCTTGTATATGGAAAATGCTAAGGAATTCACTGGAAACAGATTTAAATAAGCTCAGTAAAGTTATAGGATACAAGATCAATATATAAAAATCAATTG
>NW_006361031.1:0-690 GCF_000327345.1 Myotis davidii
AAAAAAAAAATAAGGAAAGAAATAAGTAGAGAAAAGAAACCTCCAAAGACTATGAACTAAGTATGGAGCGCATTTATCCCAGTGCCTTCTCCAGCATTCTCTTTCTGCTCTCTGACCCTGAGCCCCGGCCTCCAGGAATGTGCAGATCCAAGCAGAGACATTTATCAGGAGCACACGCACACTCAGGCCATGGGTCAGCATGCTGGGGCTGGAAGGGACCCAAGAGATCACGTGATCGACCACTCATTTTAAAAACAGAACTGATGGCTAGGAAACTTAAATTACTTTTTAAAGCTCATACAGCTAACGACTTAAAAGAAAGACTAGAAATCAGATGTCTTATTCCAAGTCTAATTTGCCTGCGTTCCACCCAGGAAACTTGGTGAGCTTCAGACAACAGGCACATCCGAGACATTTTCTGGGTGCATCTCTAGGGCATCCCCAGTGCCAACGTTAACTCAGGAGCTCCTGGAAATGTTATGGTAATAAGCACATCTGTCCTTTATCGAGCACTTACTCCATGCCAGGAGCTGTTCTACCTGCCTCACAGGTGCTAATTCCTCGTTCGCCCCTCACAACCACCCTGTGGCGGTCAGAATGAGGAACTAGGGGCATGAAGAGGTAGAATCACTCTTCTAAAGTCACACAGATCATCCTGGGAACTGGTAGAAGAACACAGCTCACCCCACA
>NW_006361032.1:0-690 GCF_000327345.1 Myotis davidii
AGCTATGCATCACTTGTAGAGCTTTCTGAAAACACACATCCTCAGAGTCCACACATGTGGAATTCTGATTCATCGGGTCTAGAAGTAGGCCTGATCTCTGTGGCTTTAACAGGCTCCCTAAAAATCTAATGCAGAGCCAGTTTTCTGAACCACTTGAGTAGGATACTTAGGAAGACTCCCATGAACCTTTTAGGGCTGTTGAGTGCTTACTGTGGAAATAGAAAAAAATAAAAAGACTATTTAATAACAAAGAAAACCCCAATTCCTTCCTTCCCTGGATCTTCAGTTACACCGGGAACCGTCCTGCCTCCAACATGGCGATTGTTGACGTGAAGATGGTATCTGGCTTCATTCCCCTGAAACCAACTGTGAAAATGGTAGGAGTCTCTATTTTATTTACTGTTTTATATTTTTCTAGACTAAGACAATATATTATAACCCTATTAAATCAACCTCGATGAAAGACTGATACTTTCACCAAACTTAGAAATATAATGTAGCATGTTTGTATTGCTGCCTCCATGAGCATAACACACTGCTGGAAGCCACACCTACTAGAAAAATAATGTCAACAGGTTCCTACTTTCATGTAGCTCAGAATCTTGAAGGTAAAGTATCTACATATAAACGAGTGAAAAATATATGAAAATGACAGGTTGACATAAACTATAACTATTACAGAAGGCCAGA
>NW_006361033.1:0-690 GCF_000327345.1 Myotis davidii
CTTCAGTCCAATAGCATTAACTTTAGCTTTGGATTTCAAAAATATTAGGAATCCATCTCAAAGTCAGGAACCTTTTGATGGTAAGAAACAGGAATACAGCAGAAACTGGCTTAAGTGAAAGAATTAATTGGATGGCTCGTGTAGCTAAATAGTCCAGAGGCAATGTGGCTTTAGGCACAGCTTAGGGAAGTAGACTCCTCCCATATCTTGGCAAGATGACCAGCAGTACCTTCAGGCTTGTGTCCTACCAGCTTAAATTCCATAGCAAAAAGAGAGAGTCTCTTTCCTAATAGTGCCAGTGAAAGTTTTGGGATTGAACTTCATGGGATCAGTTCACTGTTAAGCTAATGCCATAACTAGCAACTGAAATATGCCGATTGGCTACACTTAAGTTACCTGTTAATGTCATGGACTTACAGGTAGAGGAAAGCAGAGTTTCAAAGAAACATTGAGATGCAGTTGCCTGGAGAACAGAAAATGTATTCTGAGCAGACAACAATAGCAAGTGTGTGCACTTTTTATTATATTGATTTTTTTGTTTGCTGCTAACATAACAAATCACAGAAACTCATAATATACTTTCCTGCGAAATACCTTCTTGTTCTCCAAACATTAGAATCAATTCAGTCTAACCAGTTGAAGAAGTGCTAAGTTATACACCTCCTTACACCATATAAAAGAATAAACTCA
>NW_006361034.1:0-690 GCF_000327345.1 Myotis davidii
AGATACCCAGGAATAAATGATCAAATGTGCAAGTTTTATGGACAAAACTTAATTGCAAGACCTGTAAGCCAACCTGCTAGGGCTTGACTGTGTGATGTTCCTCACCCCTCAGTGTGCCCTGTGACACCTCCAGTTGGCCCTCCTACTTGGGCTCAGACACCCATGATACTCAAATTAGCTCAGGCTTCCACATTTTGGACCAACCTATCACTTTACCAGATGGTCTCTGGAATCCAATAGGCCCACCCACACCCTTACTACCTTTTCTGACCTCACCCTTCCCCTTACACAGATGCACCCAGTCAGGTTCTAACTCCCTGTGGGGGTAGTACTAGTATGCACCCTTTCCCCCAACCTCACTCCTATACATACATGTATGCATATGTAAAAGCTACCTTGCTCTGCACCACCTGATGAATGACTATAGTACTGCATCGTTAAGAAGGAAAAATGGGATTGGGAAAAAGAGAAAGTAGTAGAGCAAGAAGAATATTTTATATGATTCTTCATAATTTTTATTTACTTCAGAGTTATCTGCAGGAAATAATTCTTGTGTTAACTTATAAAGCCTAAAATATTCTTGAAGTTTCAGAATTCTCTAATTTCACTTCAATTTGTTATTTGTTAAATTTAAGTAAAGTTGAATGTACTATTTTAAAAGTATCATCTGCTGTATGATTTGGTAAATTC
>NW_006361035.1:0-690 GCF_000327345.1 Myotis davidii
CAACAAGACAAGCAACTCAGTTGATCAATGCTCTGATCAAGGATCCAGATAAAGAAATTGATTAACTTATTCCAAAGAATCATTTGAAAAGCTCAGTAAATTCCAAAATAGGGTCCTCAGCACCTACCACCACTGCTGCTATAAGTTCCTTAATGGGAATTAAAATGATGACTGTAGCTCTGTCATCAACATCTCAAACTGCCACAGCACTCACTGTGCCTGCAATTTCTTCTGCATCTACTCACAAAACCATTAAGAACCCAGTGAATAATGTGAGGCCTGGTTTTCCAGTTTCTCTTCCATTAGCATATCCTCCTCCTCAATTTGCACATGCTTTGCTTGCTGCTCAGACTTTCCAGCAGATCCGTCCACCAAGGTTGCCCATGACCCACTTTGGAGGTACTTTTCCACCAGCTCAACCCACTTGGGGTCCTTTTCCTGTCAGGCCTTTGAGCCCTGCCAGAGATACTAACTCACCTAAGCCTCACATGGTGTCTTGCCATAACAATCAGAATAGCAGTGGTTCTCAGGTGAATTCAGCAGGTTCTTTAACTTCAAGTCCAACAACTACAAGCAGTTCATCAGCTTCAATGGTGCTTGGTACACCTACAAATGTCAGTCCAAGTTCACCTTCTGTCAGAAGGCAGCTTTTTATCACAGTTGTGAAGACATCCAATGCCACCACCACAA
>NW_006361036.1:0-690 GCF_000327345.1 Myotis davidii
GGGGAAAAATAAGTCAGATGCAAAGTTGCGTACTGAGTAAGTGTTTCTTTCGAAGATTATCTCAACAGGTAGGCCTGACTTCCCTTTGCTGACTGCCCGTTAAAAATTCATCCTAGTTGATAAACAAATACTGTGTCATTTTCCCCCGCTCGTTTTAAGCAACAAGTCATTAATTGCTCAAAGATGTGCCGAGGTTAACAGGTTTTATACTTTGGCCAAGAGTGCAATGTTTGCATGTTGAACTGAGTTGGTCCTAGAGATAGTTTATTAATGTTCTTAGACATTTCAGGACATCCTTAGCCGCACATGCAAACATGTCACTGCCCCAATTCTCTAAACATCAGCTGGAAGGTCTGGGTCTCTTCAAGACCAGCAAACTACATTGCATTTCTTTTCTGCTGGGCGGTGGGGAAACTTCCGGGTCCTGGGATGAATCGGAAGGCAAGCAGCCTGTCTCCCATCTGTGACTGAGGCCTGGGCCTCGAGAGGAAACACAGTGCTAGGTGATGAAAGAAATAAAACGTGTCTTGGATCCCAGCCCAGGACGGAGCTTCCCCAGGCCTCTCCCACGCCGGCATGCACGATGCCACTGAGGCCCGGGTCGGAGTGGGACGAGCGGAGGGCACTGACCTCTCTGTGACAGACTGTGCAGAGAGTCTGCAGGTTGTCCAGGGAGCACTGTCCTCCTCC
>NW_006361037.1:0-690 GCF_000327345.1 Myotis davidii
CTCATCCTTGATGTTTCTCTCTCTCCCTCTCCTGTCCTCCCTGAAATTGATAAAATATTTTTTCGAATGTATGTGTGTTCTATAAAATGTGTTCCCTCCTAGACTTAGCAACACTGTCCCAGGATTGACCCTTTGAAGGACAGTTCTTAACATTTTTAATCCACGTCCTCCTGAAAATTACACAACCTGACAGCTCTCATCTACCCCAGCAAAATGCTAAAATCCCCTGGGAAAAGATGGCATCATCTTCCCTTAAGGATCACAATGAGAAATCACTTTACTCTGTCAAACTAGGCTTTTTCTTCTCTTTGATATTGTGGCAACTTCCTAGTTAAGAGTTACTCCTCTGAACCCATGCATATTTATCTTTGTTCTACAGGTAAACAAAAGAAGATGAATGTTTATGGAGTGCCTTTTCTATGCAAGACATGGTACTAAGTGTTCTAGTAACAGTATCAGTTATCCAAGGGGCTTATTGAAATAAGGACTTGGTAAAAAAAAAAACGTCGTAAAATGTTATGTTTTCATTCATGTGATCTCTGGATACATAAGTTATTTTAGAATCACCTTATACTGTTAAGTCATACGAGTTTGTAGTTAACGAAAAAACCTCAAACATTTTTTTTCCCTCATGCTCTTCTTAAGAGACTGTCTTTCCATTGTATAGTTTGGTGTTTGTTTGTTTTTTTT
>NW_006361038.1:0-690 GCF_000327345.1 Myotis davidii
GGTGGAGGAGGGTCCTCTGTAGCACCAAGCTGGATTCAGTCCATCGATCTATTCTGTGGTCCCACATGCCATGCCCCACATGGGCAAATGCAGGGGAGTGGCCCCCTGCAACAGAAATCCCAGGAGAACAGGCAAGCAGGAGAGGTTAGAGAGAGGAGGATCTCTTGTTCAGACACTAAGTAGAACTTCATGACAATTATTTTTAAAAGCAGTTATCTATTTTCCCTGTCATATATTTTATTCTGAAGATAAGTTTGAAGTAATACAAACACCTGTCCACCTATGTGTTTTCATTCCTACCTAAAATTTTAGATTTAATAAAATGCATCGTAGTTTTCCTCCAACCAAATTAAATAATATTAACAAATAAGCCAATAATATGTCAATGGATTTGAGGGCTTGTCTATTGTCTTTATTGGTTTATGGATACAATATTTAGAAAAATTCCACTTTATTCAATTAAAATTTTCAGGATTATATAAAACAAAGTGATCATAGATCATATTAAATAAACAGATTTTTCAAAACAGAACAATGTTTAATACATTTTTAATTGCTTTGCAATATTTTTATGCCTATATCTAATCCTATGGGTAAAGAAGAGATTTCATATGGTTAAATGATTTTTATTTCTATAAATAAACCTCAAAATAATTTAATATGTAATTGAATATTAACACTGTATTTATT
>NW_006361039.1:0-690 GCF_000327345.1 Myotis davidii
TGGTGACATCAATCTCCTGATTAGATAAGCTTAAAGCTCCAGAGTCATCTCCAAAACCTTGGTTTCTTACTATTTTCACCTGATCTGCTTTCTAGTCTCAACAGTTTTACGTTTATGATGTTTCCTATATGTCAATGAATTCTGACACTCCAATGGTTCTCATTCATTTTCTCCCTCTAGCTTCCCATTATCACTCCTTGGATGAAAAGCCTCATCCCTGATCTCCTTGCCTCTTGATACCAATCCATCCCACAGAGTGTTTCCAGGTAAAGCTCCCTCAAGGATGGCCTGCTTATATGAATTCCCTCTCACAAAGTTTCAGTAGCTCCCCACTGTCTACGAAACTCAATCCAAGCCAAACCTCCAACACTGAAGGCCCTTTCTTTAGTGATTTTGGCTTCTACTACCTTTGTAATCTTAGCCATCTTACCTCACCCCACACCTGTCATCTCCAGCCAAACTGAACGTCTAGCTTCTCCTGGAATTCTCTCAGGCCCATTTACGCCTGTTTACACCTATGAATCTGATCTGTAAGGTCCAGTATATATTCCAACTCCTTCATGTCATTTTCTCAAAGTTTCCAGCCAGAAGTAATAGCCATATGCTTATGCTTAGAACAGTGCCTGGCAGACAAGAAGTATTTATTTGATGAATGAATGACTCTTTCTCTTTTATACTTTCATAACATTT
>NW_006361040.1:0-690 GCF_000327345.1 Myotis davidii
AGGCCAGGCCGAGGGACGCCACTGGTGCACGAACCCGTGCACCAAGCCTCTGGTTATTAATAATTAAAATTGCTATTGTAAAAATTATAGTATATTGTCATTATTATAGCACTATCACTCAGCAATCCAATTTTTTTCTGTTGTAAATCTCTGATGTCTCACATAGCTTATGATTTTATGTATGCCAAATAATATAGTAAATGCTTGATTCCTAGATTAATAGTTTTCAGAGGCATATATTTGGCTTCCATCATTTTGAAGATGCTGTTCTCTTCCCCTGGTCTTTATAGTTTTTCTTAATTTGAATTCATTTTTCCCCTCTTACCTATTTTCAGATAGTGAAAATTTATCCTGCCTCCTTAGTCATCAAGAGACAAGATGACAAGGTTATGGATTTTGCTTCCCTGCCTACTTGCAGGTAGATCGGATGCTTTTTTTAGATTTCTCTCTCCCACTCCACTCCAGATTTCTCTCTCCCACTCCACTCTTCTCCTGAAGTTGTCCTTGATGATTAAGCATGCAGTGTCTTCCTGTTGTACTGAGGTATGACTGTCTCCTGACTAGTTATCTGAAGCTGAACTCCTCAAGTACCTGGGAAACTTTCAGGAGACACCACTAATAAGCTTTCCTTTCTAGTTCCCCTCCAATCAAGACCTATTTTCACCCTAGCCAGTTTGGCTCAGTGGATAG
>NW_006361041.1:0-690 GCF_000327345.1 Myotis davidii
CACTTTCCTATTCTGAGCCTCAGGTCTGCCTCTGCAAACCTCCCTCCAGGGTTGCCATTAGAGTTTCTAATAAATGTGTATTTAAAAAGAATTCTGTAACCCAGGCCTCATCAATTGGCAGTCCAAGCCTCAGGAGCCAATACAATGACTACTTGTTGCCAATATTTTGAAGTGGGAGATTTCACACAGAGAACCTCATTTGCAGCTTCTCTTGAAAACTAGAAGGTTGGTTACCTCTGGCCTACATTCCTGCCTGTAATGTAATGCTGTGGTTCTGTTTTGCCAAGCAGGTGGGCCATTACCCCAGGGTCCCCCTCCACCCGCTTCAGGCCCCTGGGTCAGGGATGTGTCCCTCAGAAATACTGGGTGTTTAGCTGTGTGGCTTTTGGCCCTTCTTCATATCCTTTAGTGGAATTTCCAATATCTTTCTCCCTCCAGGCACTATAAACCACTTAATATTTAGTTAGTTAACTAATAAATCCAAGCAGGACTTAAAAAAAAATATATGCTAAGCCATACTGTTTTGGACCCTGGGTATACAATATTGAACAAAACAACAATGGTACCTGCCCTCAGGGAGCAATCAGACATGACTCAGCATTACTGTGACTCCAAACATAATGACTCCATGCATTACTGTGCATGGAGCAAGATCAGCAAGGTATCTAGAACTGAGAAAAGGCCACAGCC
>NW_006361042.1:0-690 GCF_000327345.1 Myotis davidii
GCACAATAAAAATGGATATACCTTTCTGATCTTATTTAGGTTTGCCAAACTCACAAAGTAAGATTTTACCCTACTTGGCAGTTCAGTAGTTCTGAGGAGAAAACAAGCAAACAACAGTAACTAACACTAAAATTGATAATGGGCCAGACATCCGGTTTCTGGCCAACATATTTTGCCACCATATGCATGATACATCGAATTGTAAAAAGAAAGTAGCTTGATAAGTCTGTCACCTTTATGGGTCTAGACTTGACATAAAACCACAATAGACACCCTGATTTATGATAGTCTCATCTGAAAAAAGGGATTCTATAGATACCACTATTTACATGATTAAAAATTTTAAGGTGCATTATGCTAAGTGATTCTGACATACTATTGATTAGAAAACGCACCTCAATTTTAGAAATGTTATAATATGAACAACATGGGGTGTCCCAGAATTGATGAAATATGTTACATACAGTCCTGCCTGCCTGAAGAAATGCTGTTAAATTAAAGGAAATTTTCATATCTCAATTCTAAAGCATTAAATATCGATTGAACTCTCAGGCAGTGTTGCTATTTACCTATATTACTCTTCTTTGGTGGGAGGTAACCCATGATTATATCCCAAATAGTGCTTAATGGCATCACTCTTTCTGTTTTATACCTGTAAAATCTTAGACTAGGTAAAGAATATTTTCCTAG
>NW_006361043.1:0-690 GCF_000327345.1 Myotis davidii
GAATCGGGCTTCCTGCATAGATCTGCTGACAGGTAAAGGATGCAGTTATCCTATGGACTCTTGCCTTTCCATTCCCATGACAATGATTTCTCATTTTTAATTGAGAAGATGTTAATTGAGCTTGGTTAGTAAGTCTCTCTCTGGGACAGTGGTCCTCAACCTTGGTCTCTCAGTACCCAGTGGCCCTGCACTAACACTGCTGGTTTTAATGCTTTGTATGCAGTGGGCCTCAATTGGAGGAGAGAATTTCTAGGCAGCCTTGCAGAGCAGAGGGAAATGTGAAAAGCTTTGCCAAAGGAGGCCTTCTGGGAACATTCTTTTATGAGGCAATAAAATACTCAACTGGAAGAAGGAGATGCTGAAGAAAGGTGTGAGGAGGGAGAGAACACTGAATAAAGGGCTATCGCTTTAGAACCCAGTCAGATTTCAGCATTACTAAGATCCGGTTAAGCCAGGAAGGGAGCAATCAGTTGAAGTATAATGAAAAATATCAGAATATAATTTCTGTACATAGAATTCAGCCAGGGACTGGTCTTATTACTTCTGATCCTAAACAAATCTGTAGAAATCAGGCAGTCTAAGAAGACAGCTATGGTGGGATAAAAGTGGGTACACACACAATGTTCTCTGAGTGCTGGAGCCTGAGCACCTTTCTCTCCTGTTTATCTTCCAAGATTTCTTTACTCCTGC
>NW_006361044.1:0-689 GCF_000327345.1 Myotis davidii
CACTCCCAGTCACTCAGTCAGTGTGAAGAAGTATTTGATGTATTCCCAAGTGCTTCCCCCTTATATTTTCTGTGTTCCATGGTGATTTCGCACAATACAACAATAGAGTCTGATTTTCTCCAAACTTCATTATAGCAGGCAATCTTTATGACAAAGCACTGGGGGATACACTATTCTGTCCTCTTTTCACAGGCCCACATCACCTCCAAAATCATGAGGCACAAGGGCAGGTGGCTCTGTGCTATATCAGCAGAAGCGCTGTGTGAGATTTTTTAATAATGAATTCTAATCAGATGGATTATTTGTTCTGCATACTTGGTTTCCCTGAGACCATGATGGGAGAACTGTTGAGCGATTTTTAGAAAGGGGAATTGGCTACTACTGCTACAGAGCCTTTTCTGTACTTCTAACTCCAGCCTTACATGCCAGTGAAGTACCCACAAAATGCACTAATGCATAATAGTCACTTTAATTTCGAATAAGAACCCATATTTTCTATTTGATAAGCCATTATTACAACATGGTGGGGAGAGAGAAATCACAGTAACTTTAATCCCCAAAATACTTACATCAACTTGTCTCTCAGTGGAGGAATATAATTATTTTCTCATAGGCTGTACACTCAATGTTTGGATTTTCAGCAGCATTTCCTTTTATTTTGGAGTGCACATAGCCCTAAGGTAGTTTTG